>NC_056738.1:460533454-460838454 GCF_019279795.1 Protopterus annectens
GGATCTATGATCTTATCTGAGTTCTATCACTCCATCTCTTTCTTCTACTAATTAACATTTTTGCTGTCCCTCATATGGCAGGTTTTACTGTACCAGTCTACACTTCTCACTCACATAATCTTTTGTTTAACATAACTTCTCCTTCCAGTTGCTCACAGCTCTGTCTAACAGCTTTCACGCCACACAACTATCGCATCATTCCCACGTAGACAACACACAGCTGCTAAATATCACACAGACACCTCATTCTCTAAAAGATATTTGTTTTATTTTAAGTAATGTATATTACAATTGTATATCCTTTGTACATTTTGTTTGCTGATAACGGCATTCACAGATGTGTAGTTTCATTATGCTCTTGCTATCTCTCACTAAATGTAATTCTGACTTTCTTTGTATTCCCAGGCTGAGGTTCAGCTTTGAAACTTGCAATCAGGGCTCTACCCCGGTAAACACATTTTAAACTAAATGAAATAAATAAATAAAAATCTGTCAGAAATGCACTGACAAATCTTTCATTTCTTCCTTTATATGCTGGGCTGGGTAGGTAATTTAGCTTTGATGTCAAACTGCAGGTAATTTGTATTAGATGGTTAGCTGTCTCAATTACATTTGCAGGATGCATGCATACATTTTGCAGATTTCTCTACTTAAATTCTTGATATAAGAACTTCAGTCTGCTCTTAAAACAAAGAATGCCGCATTTGTCTTGTGCTGGAGAAATTATTTATTAAATGAGATTTTGCACAAAAGAAAGCCTACCAACTGAATGTGTTGGTTGTCTTTTGTCTGTTCTCTCGTTTCAGCTATAGGAGGTTATGTTCTCTTCTAGATGTATACTTTTATAATGGCTCTTCTATTTCATAGCTAACTAACTTCCTGTGATGCTACAGGCCATTATTTCAAATTTTTATGAATGTTATTGTGCAGATGTAATAAAAAAAAAACCTTTTTGAATACAGAAGAATGTGCATTCTGTGGCCATTTAGTTAAAGGAGGGTTTCATTTTTGTTTTATATCTTTTCTTTCATGGAACTGTGCGGTGACTTCTGAATGTTAAGCATTCCTGGGAGCCACTGGAAAAATAAAAGCTTCTTATCTGAAATTAGTAGCAGTAACTCTAAGTGCTAGATGCTTTTTGTGTAATAGTGCAGAACGAAAATGTGGATACTTCTCTTTGTAGATCATTCTGCTTTGTTTTCACACATGGGTGCTCTAAGAAAAGCACACTGCATTTGACAGTGGTGGACTTCACTGTCTGATATGCTGACAACTGAGTGCTTATGTACAACATAGGGCTTCTGCTGACTAAATTCCTACATTATAAAGTTTGAGATGCTTAACTCAACAGTGGGTATCGATGGGGTAATTTGCATCACATCATTCACCAAAGTGATGCAGTGTTCAAGACACTGGCTTCAGGAGAGATTACAGATTTTTTGGAAGTGTAGGCCTATTTTAGGGTAATAGTCTGTGTCTACTTAGGATGGAAATCCAGATCCAACATGACATGTTTCCAAGTTTTGTAACAAACATTTAAGCTAGATGAAAGAGCAAGCATGTTACAACAGCTAGAATATGTTTTTTCCCATATGGACATATATAGTCTGTTGGTTTGATCAGAATATAGCAAAACACAAATACTCAACATGAACAAAAGTGAACACAATATGTATACAGATACAGCAAAAAAGATGATATCAGTAGGAAAATGGAAATGAATGCAGGCCAACATCTTTACTTTAGGCCGTCATAAAACCCTGGGAGGGCAAATGCTTTGAATGGTGTTTTCCAGCTTTAACTAACAGAAGATGTTGTTGTGTGATTGTTTTAAATTAAATTAATTGCATGTTTACCATTACTATTATGTTAATGTGTCTTTGACTTATGTACGATAATGCAATTTCTAAAGTATATGATAAATGTTTTTACTATTTATATCTCAATATTACCTGCAAAATAATGCTTAAAATGTTTGTTTTACTGTTCTTCATTGTAAAAAATGCATTTTATGTGAAGCTTTTCTCTCTGAATCTCAGTGAAAATGGGACTTATGCCCAGTCGGACTTTCCTGGTAAACAAAAGACAAAAAATAAATAAATACTAAGCTAAGTTTGTTGACTTTTTAAATTAATTTCTTATTAAGAATGCGTTGTTTTGCCATTTAGATATTTTTGGTTTATAGCTGTTTACAGCTGTTAGGGTGCAGTTCAGATTCAGGAATACTACAGGTTAGCTGTTTGGTGATTTAAATGTATAAAATTTACAACCTGTGTCATATTTACAGTTAGTGAACATTTAATCAATATTTAATTATGAAACTTTAGATTACTGTTTTAATGTTTTCCTCATTATATTTTGAATAAATTACTTATTAAGAAGATGCTAATTTTTAATTTATATTTATTGGTTTATGACTCTTTTATAATCCAGTAATTTGATTTTCACAATCTGAAGTCTTTTTAAGGTGAAAGTGCTTACTGCATTGTGTTTCATAATAAAGTGAACTTTGTTTTTTTATTTTTACTTGGTGTTCTGTTTGAATATATTTGTTATCTCTCAAGTAACTTCCAGAAGATTGTCTGTAGTTCATTATTTTTATGACTTTAAATGTGACAGAGGGTTGACAGAGAGGCAGATAATCATTTATGAATCACAGCTAAACAAAGTGAACCATATTATAATGCTGGTATGAATCTTTTACTTCTATAAGTAATTAGGTCAAAAGTAACCATCTGAACAACATTTAAGTGAACTGTTGTGGCTCGTAGGTTTTGATTTGGGGCTAGTATGTCATTGTTTTCCCTGATACGCGGGTTTCAGCCATTTGTGTATGGTTCCTAGTTGGCAAACTTAATAAAATGTTGGCCTTTGCTTTGATCCACTCATGGATAATATATTTATATTTTTGCCTTTTCAATTTCATTGCTATAACTGTTATTCCTCTTCCTTAAGAGCATGCCATTGATACAAGAAATAAGAGAAAGATGGCAATGTTTCGCTGAATAAGCATTGTTACAATATTTGCTATCTAGCATTGTGGAGCAATCAGCAGAGTCACTGATTACTATATGTATGTACTTTGGCTACTCTGCTCCCTTGGCTGTATGATTGGGTTTTCTGTATTATTGATTGCTTGGTGCCATGTTTCAGTTGTAGATGATACTGTATTGGTTTGTCTTGTTAGATCAGAATGTGATGAACCATATCATGGTCATCAGATGAGTTTGAATAGAATGAAATACCATTACCCTGTCCTTTACTGTGGGATATAACTCTCCAAAGGTATTCTGCACATATAAGATGGACAGTTTAGTATTTCTTTTCCCCAGTGATGTTGGTACATGTCTATATAAGGTCTTAGGCCTCAAAAGTTTACTGTATGATAGCAATCTTCCCATTCATTTATAATAGATTGAGCCACAGATTTGGACTTTGAAAGGCAATCAGTAGATGTGATTTAATGGACAGGTAGATGGTCTTCTTGGACATATTTTACTTTCATTAGATAGTTTTGTAATTTATGTAATGCAGTTTGTTGTTGTTTCATGCTTTGATGCTTTTTCTTTGATTATCAGGTAGTCTATTAGTTTTGATTTAAAGACTTCTTTGGTTAGTCAGGCAGCCAGCAGAGCAAACGTCTACTGATGTAGACTGAACCTGGGTCTGGGACCTTGTATTTCTGAAATAATTTGGAAAGGTTTTGGTGACCTGTATCATGATTAAATGTTGTTAAGTTTTTACCAGATTATTAGAAAAAAAATAGGTCAGCCAAATGTTCTTATAGTTCACTTAGGTGGTAATGACATTGCTAAGATTACCAGGCATAGATTACTTTATTGTACTATGAGATATTTAGTTATTATGCTGCATTTATTGCAGGCCTGCTGGTTACCTGACCATCTGTTGTGCCCAGACTAATTTGGTCTGGAGCCATTAAGCCAACAGAATTAGAAACAGCTAAAATTTTTTTGAATCAGATAGTGGTTGGTGACACATTCCCATTTGGGTTTTACAGTCATCGACCACTGGAATTTTCAGATAAAGATCGCACTTGGTTCCAGGAAAATGATATTAATTTCTCTGATGTAGGTTTCAGTTTATTTAATCTCAGCTTATTCACAAGCTAAAAAAGCAACAAAACCACAAACAAAAGTAAAAGCTACAAAAGGTCAACAGCTTACAAACCCTGGTCTGATGAAGTTTGTGGTGAAACAAAACAAAAGCGCTTCTTATTTTAAACAATTTTTATTAAAGAGGTTTTTAATGGTCCTATCTATTATACAGCATTTTTTGGAGGTTTGCATCTTGTTGTTCTAAATAGCCCAGGGTCTGTCAGCTGTTGAGCTTTTGTGGTTTTTGCTTCAGTTTTTATTTTTAACTTGACCTTTTTATTTGAAAGGTTTAGTATCCACATCAGCTCTTGGATACCCTTCGTAAAAAAAAAATCTTGTAACCCTTGATTAAACCTTCTGTTTTCTGCTTTTTTGTTTTGTTTTGGTTATTTTCTAAATAATGGCTAGGAAAATCAATGGAATAGACTGCTTCTTTTACAGTATAGTAGGCAGTTGATATGCGTCATTTCCCTTTTTTCATTACCCCCATTCCTTTCCTGGGTCACTCTGAGCCTCAGAATATGATAGCAAGCTGTCTACAAAGCTGCACATTGCCACTGGTCATTTTATAGAGGGACCACAGCTAGGCAGTCAATAGCGGCATATAGAGTAATTGGGATATTATGCTGGTTTAAGAGTTATGTGGTTTAAGTGGTTTATAATTCTAATTCCATTGATGATAAGATGATGCATGCAATCTAACTATATATCAACTGTCGAATGTAATATTTTACTGTGTACATGTAGCTTTTCTCCCCGGGCCTCCGCTGAAAAAGTATGTGTCCAGTCAGACTTTCCTGGTTAACAAATGTAAAATAATAAATAATAATAAATCTACTTTATTAATAAACTGGTTGCAACACCTATGATGTCTTCTTGTATTTTGTGTGGGGAGACAAATAAGGTTTATTCTGCAGACCATTTTGTCCTTGTGTTTCACTGCCAGAGCTGTCAGTCCCTGGCTCAGGCAGCATAACGGTAGTTCACTGCTGTTCTCTGGATATATCCCCTCATTTCGTATGATAGCTTTAGTGTCTTCCTCCGCCTTCAATACAGCAGTGAGCAGTCTTTGCACGGCCTTCCCCTTTTCATTCCCCCATTTCCTTCCCTGAGTCACTCACAGCTTCAGAACATTTGGTAGTAACCTGTCTACAAAGTGCAAGTGGCCACTGGTCATTTTGCAGAGGTGGTATAGCGACTATGTCACTCAACTGGAAGGGGGTAGGCTGGACTGGTTGGGCCAGTTGCTATACTACTCGATCAACATGGCCATTTGAAGATATTAAGCTACTTTGGGAGTTATGTGATTTGACTGGTTTATAATTCTGATTTCACTGATGATAAAGTACTTTCTTAATAGACTGGCCACATCATTGGTGAATGTGTCCTTATCTTTTATGTGTGCTTGTGTGTGTGTATGTGTGGACAAGTGCAGCAGTGGAAAAAGTAAATGCAACCTTTAATTTTGTTTCCTTGGTCTTTTGACATGCAGAATTTTGCATTATTTTTCAAAATCCTTCCGTTAATTCTTAGTTGCTGACAAATATGAGACAATGTCATAAATGTTACATATCATACAATTGAATTGAACAGCCCTACTCTAAAATCAATATTGCTGTAAGCATTGTCCTTATTAGAAAGCATTAAACCTAAATTTAAAGCTTTCATATTTGAAAATGTATGTCTGCTAGACAATGTCCTCAGTGTGGCACAATTTAACAGAGTTCTCCAATACTTTTCATTTCAAAAAATGTTGCAGAAAAGACAATATATTTTTTTTAATGTGAAACATTCTGTTCATCCTATCTTATATTTATTTTTTCCCCATCAAATTACTCTTGTAATATGTTTCTTTCTTCTTACCTGACCATAAAAGATATTTCTGTTTGCTTTATTAACATTAAATAGTGAATACCCAATAGTAGAAAGTCTCAGACTAATCTGATAATTGCTACAATTCCTTTTCAACTAGTTTATTATATTTTATTCTAACAAATTTCCCTAGGTGATAAGGAATATAATAAATTGGCAGAGGTGCACTTAATCCAGTCAAAGATATTGGCAGGTTACTGCCCTATAAAACTTAGTTTTAACACTTTTCACCAGTTTTCCCTTAAAATGAACATCCAGAAATGAACAACAGTATGTGTAACAGAATAGGAATAGCTAATTTCATATTTACTTTAATGCAACTCTTTCCTGAATTTAGTAGCCTTCTTGGTATTTCCTTTATGTAACAACAGTAAATATTTTATGTGTTTGACACATATAACATCATTCTCTTAAAAAAATAAAAAATAAAATAAAACTAATAGAATAAATAATATCCACCATGAAAACATTAACATAAACTGAGACAAATGGAACCCCGTTGCTGTTCTTTTTTTTTTGTGAAAAAGCATTTAACAAATTATGAGTGAGACACAAATAGAATGCACTAGGGCCAGCCCTAATCATATGTCATGGTTTTAATTCCAAAATTGTACTGAATTATCAAATATGAACATTTTATGTTCAAGATAAACCAAACTATTCTTCCTGACTTTTAATTTTCCTAATACAAGATACAACATCAGTAATAGTTTTTACAACATGAATCTCACCTCTCCATTACTTTTTTTTTCAAAATGCGATCTGAAAGTTTAATCTGCATTCTGCAGGAACCCTTCCACCCCTGAATACAATGTGAAAGCCTGAAAGATTCAACCACTTTCTATATATCTTTCTACCATTAATTTTTTACTTACTAGAATTTCCTAAAACAAATTACTAATTTTACACCTCATGCATTTGAACATCCTTACCGTAAAATCATATTTTTTGTAAATTCAAAGCTTTTGTATATGACAGCTTAGCTCTGCTAAGCAATACCTTCTTCAGTATGGCATCAGTATACAAAAATTGTCTAATGATTTGAATTATTGTAGATCAATATGTGTGTATATTCCTTTAAGAAGCTATCCAAGGGCTTGCACAAGTGTATAAATACTGAGCAAGATAGACTGTCATTTTGTAGTAAGCTGCTGAGATGTAAGCATGTATGTATATAAGGTCTATCTGTTAGCCAGTTTGTTTGTATATTTTATGATGCTGCTATCCATCCTGATCTGTTTTTATGTATTAAAGCATCTAAACGAATTACCCCACCTGCTTGTCATCTATGTGAGAAAGAGAGAAGAGCGACAATTGTTAAGAACATTCTTTGTAATTTTCAGTCATTTAATCCAGTAGGAGGTAACTGCATTTGGTCATAGGTACTACTCAGCCAATGACAGATAAGTTCATTCATTAATTTTATGACATCTTGCTTATCAAGTTCATGGCAGTGAGATGGCACTAGGCATAGAAACTAATTCTGCATTGGACACCAACCCATCACTATGCACGCACATAACTCCCGCACACATGATACATAACATACAGATTCATGTAAAAGATCATCAGTTCAGCTACACCATATCTATGGGGTGTGGGGGAAAATTAGAACACCCAGTTAAAAAACCCATATGGACACAGGGATGGCATTCAAAAGCCATACAAAAGCTACCTCAACAAAGAATTACATTTGGGAACCAAGAACTATAAATGTCAACCACTGCACCATAAAATAGATTTATATACAAAAAAAAACAGAAGACAATTCAAGTGGATTTATCTGTGAATTACTGTCATTTTGGTAGCAGTAAACCATGACTTTTCAGACTGTTAAAAAGCAGGATAAGGATGTCAGGAGATAATATGTACAGCTCCTATTTGGTGTACTTAGTATAATCCCTGCAATAACATTTAAAATGCATCAAGCATCCATCTGTCATAAGATCCAGTAGTCAGTGTCACTGGTGCAAAAGGTAACGCACTTGCCTTTGGTGCAGAAGGATGTGGTTTCCATTCTGACTCCAGGTAGATTGGTTGCTAACACTACAGCGCAGCATAAGCAGGCGACTGCATTCTTGAGAGTGCAACACTTCGGATGAGACATCAAACCAGGGCCCTATCTGCTTGAGTTGGTGGTAGCTCAGGTAGATATAAAAGATGCCATAACACTCATCAAAAAGAGTGTGGGTCCTTTATTTAAGTATGTTGTGATGTCCACCACAGCTACCAATATGTAATGGCCACTAATATGTGTCATCCCCATGCTGGGCCAGTAATCAAGGAACCAGAATCCTCACCACTGACACTGGAGAGGGATGTGCACTTGGAATACAAATGGATTCACAGTATTTCCAGATGCAGACCTCTCTGCATCAAGTACCATTTCTCTTAAGAGCACACAGGGAACACAGCCTGGGATCTGGATGTATCTATATCTGTCTCCCTCCAGATCACCAATTAGACTTCCCATTGGTACAGCTGTAGGGTTAGGTCCTCAGCCAAATGTCCAAGCCAAGTCCTTCAGCACCCTCGCTGTAAACCCAGTGCTTTGTGTCCTTGCCCCATGTAGCTGACATACACACAATTTTTAAGATTTAATTTTCACACACACACACACACACACACACACACACACACACACACACACACACACACACACACACTGTCTACAAGGATCAGCCACAATAAAAACTTTAAATATATTTAATAATAATATAGCCACAAATACAAAAATAAGAGTAAAAATAATGGTGGACTGGATTAATGGTTCACTCTACACCACAAAAGTAATCAAAACACACATGAAAGAGTGAACTAAAGCAGCACAAAGGTAGACTAGCAGTGTAAAACTTTAATTTATCATACATAAGCTCTTTCATGGTTATTTAACAACTGCTTCTTCAGACAAACAATAATTCAACACTTCTCAGATTTTATAGCATCATCAATTACTTGCAAACCAATCATTGCATCCCAACAATTAACTTTTAAGTAGACATTAAAGTTACATACAGACTTATTTAAAATCATCATTCCAATAAAACATATGTTTAAAAATACAAAACATCTACTAATACATTGTATTAGTAATATTTGGATGCATACAAAAACGTACGCTACAAAAACATACCTAATACTATGAATGTATCTCACCTACGTAGATTCTTGGCTACTAAAACAGGCTTCAGGGGAACTTTATCATTTAGACCTCTCCCAACATCTGCCCTTAACCTAACTATCCACCTAGTTTCAGATGTTTCCATTAGGTTATCTATGTCACCACCTCGTTCATTCAACCTTACTATCGCCATAATTAAAAATTTAAACCTGTGTGTCACCATGATGCATAACATGTTTGGCATGTGTGTTACTAGATTTTTAATACTATGTAGGTGCTCCCTAATCCTGTTCTTAAATTTCCAATTTGTTTTTCCCATATAGTTGGATGAGCATGTAACACAATAGGCTAAATAGACAACATCAGTGGTATCACAATTTGCTTTAAGCCAAAACAAATACTCTCTTCCTGTATCAGGATGTAAAAACTTTCCTAAAGTATCAATATGTGCACAAAAGTTGCATTCATTACATGGAAATGTTCCCATTTCATTTTAGTCAAAGCCTCACATTTGTTTTTATTCAGGTAACATAATCTCTTAAGAGACTTCTTATTTTTAAATAGGAACCTTGGTTTCTCTCCCACTTCCTGTGTTATTTTGATCACTCGTCAAAATGGGCCAATACCTTTTCATTATACTAGTAACTAAGTTCACATCACTAGAATAAGAAACTGGTATATGAACTAGTATTAAAAATGGGATATCTAGTAATGCTCCTTTTGTTAAGTCCATGAATTTTTTCCCAACATTTTAACTTACCACATCTTACAACCTAACATGTTATGGTTGCCTCTTACATCATAATTAAATTCCTGTTATTATAATAGTCATATTTATCACTGCATCATCTAAAATCTGATGAAATAAGTATTCCCTTTCCTTTCAATTAGTATAGGCATATGCTATAATTCTGTATACTTGTTCTTTCCATCTACAGTGGTTAATCTTCCATTTTGCTGTAGTTACATCTAATATCTTTAATGTATTTCTACAGAATACAGATATTCCAGAGTATATCTCATTTTCCAAAATTCCAGATTATCTTTCCTCCCCCAAAGTTTGCCAGTTTACAATCTTTCTTCATTTGTTAAAAATCTTGCGTCTTCTAATATAATTACATCTACATCACATGTATTACACCACCCCAAAATCCATATTATTTTTCTTCTATTCTTAATATTATTCACATTTACAGAAATCACTGTAACATTTTTATTTTTCCTTAGAGTCATGGGTTCATAAGTTCATAGATGATTACTAGGCTAGCTTTCTTAATAAGCCATTTTAAGCCTAACCAATTTCCCTCACAAAGGTGAGAATCAAATAGTGTACTTTGTGCCTGTGAGCCAAACACCCTCACCATTATACCAACCCCCAGTCATTAGCTGTATTTAGTCTTTTTCATCCATTTCCTTTGTTTTTCTTTTGCATTCATCCCTTTCAGTTTTATTTTTCTGCCTATTACTCTTTTTTCAATATAATTATTTTCTTTTTCTTTTACTACCTCCCAATTTATGTTTTCTTTTTCTCTTGTTTCAGAACTTTTTTCTCGTCTAAATGTTCTTCTATTTATACTAACATTTCTTCCCTTTGTTCATTTTCTTTTCTTTATTTTTCTTTTCCTTACTCTTATTTTTGTTTTTGCAATACATTCATAAATATCCAATTTTGTTACATTTATAACATTTAAACTCAAATTTTTGCATCATATCCCATTTGCTGACAAATATGACATTTTCTTTTATCACATATTTACTTTTCAAATGTCCTTCTTTTCCACAAAAAAAAAAAACATATTTTGGGCTGTCCCCAATATTTTATGACACCCCTGTTCCCCTCCACATTTATTATGTTTGGTATGTGTATATTTTTTCTCTTTCTTTTTAAACACAGTATTACAATCCTAGCCAGCAGTCCATGAACCCATTTTGTTAAAAACTTTCACAATGTCTAGTACTTCTTTACACAAAGTTTTCAAATGTCCTTTCAAAGTCTCTCTTTCTACCTCTATTCAGAATTGTACATGAATTTTCTATTTTGCTTCCCTGTTAAATGCTTTTATCACATAAAGATTCCATGGGTTACAGTCTTTCTTTTTTTCATTTATTTATTTTACATTTGTTTACCGTGATAGTTCGACTGGATACATGTCCATTTTCAGTGGAGGCCTGGGGAGAAAAGCTCCAGAAAACACATTCAACAAACTGTTACATTTTTACAGTTTAAACACAAATAAACACAAATAAAATCAATTTACACAGATGTAAACAAACACAATAAACAGATGTACACAAACAAATTATTACATTTTTATACAGATGAAACATTCTAGACAGTTTTTCAAGCATAATAGGGTATTAAATGCCTAATAGGCTAACATGGTAGTAGATCCAAGGAGATCATTGGATTTACAAGTTAAGAAACAATAAAGTGCAGGCAGAAGTCCTCCATGAGAACGCGTGATGGTTAAAGTTAGTCTGGATTAGGACAAGGACATAGCCATCATTTTTTAAAGTGCTGAATCCGACTCTCTCAAATTGAGGTAGAATGAGTTCAGATGTAAGATTAACAGGAAGAGAATTCCAAGTTTTGCCAACAGAGTTAGCAAATAGAGATTCTCTGGCTGTGTTTTTGGATTTGACAGTTTGAACTAGGTGTCTTTCAGATGAGTGAAGTGTGCTAAGGTTACTGTAGAGGGTGATGAGGTTTTTAAGTGTGGGTGTATTATTTGGTTGGTAGAGGATCTTGTGTGCAACTATAAGTTGGTTAACATGAAGTAGGTTAGCCAGTTCAAGCCATCTTAGTAGATTTAGGTTAAGACAGTGATGAGTTCTGTAGGCTGCATCAGTAGCGAATCTAGCAATGTGATTGTAGCAGCTAGAAAGCTTATTAAGGTCAGCTTTGCTGAGGTTTATAAATAGAGGGGAAGCATAGAGGAGGGTGGAGAGTAGATGTGTACGAGCAATTACAGTTCTGGCTAATGGCATTAGAAGGGCTTGATCCTGTATAGTGAGCCAAGTTTTTTATTAACTGTTTTAATAGTTTTATTGATATGCAGATCAAACTTAAGGTTATTATCTACTATAACTCAAAGAAAGGTTTCCATTGAAAAATGGTCTCAAATATAATGTCACAAAGCGTTTCTTTGTTAATAAGAATAAATGTTCTTACCGCATTTGCTTTTACACCCAAAGGAGCTATTAAATTGTTTCACACTTCATACCTGTCAAATTCATTGTCTCCTATACTTTGAATCCTTACCACATACTAACATTTTTCATTTTCTTCTGTCTTCTTTTCTGACACTCCCCTTGTGCCTTCTTTTACTTTCTCTTCGTATGTTTCTTTTCCATTGTCCCTGTATCATCCTTTTCTATTTTTTCCATATTTTCCCCCCAGGAAACATGTCCTTCATTTTCTGCCTCACTCTGCCTCACCATTTTTTAAGTAAATCATCCCACAACCCTCCTGATTGGAGGATTGAAATTATACATCCATGACTTGACTCATCTCCATCAAGCAGATTTCTTTGAAAGAGCTCCTCATAATTCTGCACACATACTGTAGTATCGATATTTGCATTCTCCATCATTTCTCTCACATCTCCATCATTTCCTTCTCTCCATCTGCCTCTCTGTTTCTCTGGACCATCTCTGCACCTAGAATAGAAACAGGAAGTGTGCCTGCAAAATGGGTCCCACTTGAAACAATGATGAATGGGGTAATGTATTAAAATCCATAATATGCATTATATATACAACATACAAAAGTTATTTACAACTATTTACAAATATTTGCACTTTTTATTTTTATAAAACATCTTTTAGTACATTAACATCTCTCCTTCACTTTTTTGATACTCTCACTCTTTTTCCACAACCAAAATCATATTTTTTCAAAATATATGGTAATATCCATTAACCATTATACTTTATCTCATTCATCCTTTCATTCCAAATGATCCCTACTATACAAATAATATTTTTCTGAGTTATTGGCATCCCCTTGTTTTTTATCACAGTAATACCCATAGTTTTTCATGTCCATTTTTATATATTTTATAGTTTTCAAACCTTTTATGATTTCCTTTTCACATATTCCTTCCATAATTGCACTACTGTTTTACATTCTAAAAGAACATGTTCAGTAGTCTCTACCCTTATCCCAATAAATACATATCTGTTCTTCTATTTTTATATGGCATATTTGCTTTTATTGGAAATGATTTATCATTAATCTCCACAAAAAATGTGCACATTCAAAATATCTTTCAAATTTTGCTTTTATAGCCTTTATTTTTTTCAAAATATCTTCATGGAAAGGCATAATAGTATTTATTAATCATATTTATATACCACTGCCTTCTAGTTTTCTCTACATTATCCATACTGATTTTCCACAATAACATTTTCTCTTGATATATTTTCATTTCCACACTTAAATATCTTTTCCCTCTGTTCAAATACTTGAGTCTCTCCTAATGTTCTTTATATTTTTCATCTATTATCCTTATTATAAATCTGTCTTCTTTTTCCTTTAACCATGTCAATACTTTATTTATTTATTTATTTAACATGTGTTTTCCGGGAAAATCCAACTGGGGGCAGAACCCATTTTCAGTAGAGGCCCAGGGACAGATGCTCCAGATGCATGCCTTTGGAGTGCGGGAGGAAACCAGAGCACCCAGAGGAAACCCATGTGAACTCAAGGAGGACATGCAGACTCTGCATAGAAGGTACTACAGCTGGGAATTGAACTGAAGAACCTCTTTCTGTGAGGTGACAGCACTAACTCCTGTACCACTGTGCCATCATCGCATTATATAAATTTATGTAAATGTAATGATGCTATTTGTACAATCATATGAATTAACCCCAATCATCCTTCATGTTTCTACCATACATCATCCCTCTTTTAAATGGGTTCAATCTTGATCCCCATATAAATGAAAACAATACTGACATTAATTCTTTCTCATACTCTGTTGGTACTTTAAAGACACTCATTAAATATTTTATTTTGTCCAATATAACCAAGTTAATTAAATATGCTTTTTACTGAACATCAGTTTATACATTCTCCAAACATACACATATTTCTTATTTTAGCAATCATATTCTTCCACTGTGTTAATCTCTGTTGTTCCTTACCAAATTTTAGGTTTAAATATATATATTTCTTCTTTATTAAACTAAATACCTTCTATTTTACCTAGTAATCCTAGTCCTTTACTCTTTTCATTCATCCTTTTCATTTCAATCCTAGTCCTTTACTCTTTTCATTATTAATACCAGTTCCTTCACAGAACCCTATACAGCACCCTCCCTAAGGACTGCTGCATGTATGTACTGTCTATTGCTCCTGTCTACTTAATGAATTTTATTGAGCCACTGGATGGTGGTTTATTGTCCTAGGATAGGGCTCTGCCTCGAGTCTGCCAGCAGCGTGCCACAGTCCTATCTTTCTTATTTTTCTCCTGCCCACCTTGTTAACCTGTGCCTGTTTTCCTAGTACCTTTACAATCTAGGGTAGTAATTCCTATCTAAGGCCACTAGATGGCAGTATAGGATTCTCTTGTTTCCCTATTTGGAATTCCCTTACATAGAGAAACATTCTAAGCTAGGTTCTTGTAACTACTCCTTCGTAGTGTTATTGTTCCCTTCTGAGGCTTTCTCCTGACCCCTGCTCTTCCAAACCCACTAAAATTAAGGAACTTTTTTCCTACCCAGTCTCTTATCTTACAACTAGTCTACCCTACTTACCCACTTAGCCCTCCTGCCCTCCGCACTTTGACCCCGTATTTCTAGTAATTCGTTATCTCTCCAATACTTTAACACTGTCTTACCCTCTTAATTTCCCTGTACGTCTCTCTGTTCTGCCTTATTTACATCATACTACTTTCCTTCTCTAGGATAGCTTACTTGACCCTGGGAGTGATCCCAAACAAACTGACTGTTTTTTTTTTTGCTTTTTTCAGCTTCTGGCTCTTTGCTCTACCCGCTCCGTTCGCCCTGCAGGCTCACTCCACTCCCCTACCCTACCCCCAATTCCCATCCACCCCAGGGGTCCTAGACTTATAGCTCAATTGCCACACCCCCCACTCCATCAACCTATAGCCATACCCCTTTAATTAAGGAATTTTGCAACTCCGCCCACTTACTGATACTCTTATCTGTTCTTCTTCTAAATAACCCCTTCCTTTAAATCAACTACTCACCTTTACTCCCCTTCATTATACCTATTTATTTACTGTCTCTTAATACACACTTTCTCTCACTATATATAACCCACACATTTCAAATAAAAAAATCCTACTCTCCTCCATCCTACTCCTAAACACTCTTCTCTTTGCTTACTCCCTTACCTTCTATGAAAACACAAACTTATTTGAATCTCAACTAGCACTAAAACAAACTACTTTATACTCTCTCCATATCTCACAACCGCATAGCAATATAACTTCATCAGCTTCCTACCTCATGCCTCATTATCACAGAGCAACTCATATCAATTTTTTTCTAAACAAGAAACCTTTTTCAATCTCTTCCAAACCTTCCAAATACCTACATAGTCACCAGAAGCTATTATTCCTATATGGTGACATTCATCCCAATCCCGGCCCAGAGAATCACCAGCCTACCATCCCCTTAGTAAATCAAGCTAATTCTACAATTCATACCCTCAATCAGAACTCTCTTCAAATAGCCCACCTAAATATTCGCAGCCTAAACAATAAGACAACACAAATGCATGCCCTCCTTGACCTATATTCCTTCGATATCCTTTGCCTAACTGAAACCTGGCTAAAAGCAGATACCAAAGATAATGGCATACTACCTCCAGGATATAACATCATTAGACTTGACCGGCACACCAAAAAGGGTGGAGGTGTAGCTATACTTTACAAAACTGAACTACTGGTTACCCTACTAGATACAAAACCACCCTTACAAAACAATAGTGAAATCTTAATCACCAAACTACAAATTAATATTAACAAATTCATTTATATCATTTGCTGTTATATCCCCCCAGGCAACAATATTAATACCCTTGAAAACTTACTGCACTGGCTCTCAAACTCCTTCCCTCAGGAAACTATACTTCTAGGTGACTTTAATATTGATTGGAATTCCTGCATCTCTCAAAAACCCACTTCTCACATAAACCTCTATGGCTTTAATCAAACCATTACTGTCCCCACTCGAATTAACAATACCAGCTCCAAACAAAGCATCCTTGACTGGATTCTAGTCAATAGCAGCTCTATGATTTATACTACAGGCACACTACCTGATAATATCAGTGACCATTTAATCACTTTTATCACCAAAAAAAAAAAATCCCCATCTCCAATAATACTCAAGTTAGAACTACCAGGAACAAAAGCAATTTCAACCAAACTAACTTCCAATTAGAACTCAAAGCATGTAATTGGTCTCCACTAAAATACTTACCTCTAGACGATGCAGTCTCATACTTTAACAATAAATTCCTTCAAATCCTCAACCTCCATGCCCCTACTAGATTAATTAAAACCAAAGCAAAGCCTGCTCCTTGGCTAACAAAAGAAACCAAACAAAAAATGTTGCATAGAAATAGAATCTGGGCCAAATGGCGTAGTACTAAAAACCCAGCTGACCACCAAACCTTTAAACAACTTAGGAATGCAACAAAGAAACTTATATTCCTTGATAAAGGAAATTATTATTGTAAATTCCAACATACCCAACGCCAAAATCCTCACAAATTCTGGACAGTATCAATAAACTACTACATCCAGGTAACTCTAAAACACCCACTCCTTCTAACCTCACTCAGAGCACACCTAACCAAATCGCTGATACTTTCAACAAATTTTTCTCAGACACTGTCACCTCTCTTGCTTCAACTTTATCTCCACAGTTCACGCCAACACCTTATAGCCTCAACAAAAATCCCCCCTCTTTCAAACTGCAACCAGTTTCAACTGATCTTATCTTTACTCTTCTTATAAAACTCAAACCTTGTACCCCCTCAGCTGATCTCTTCCCAGCTGAATACCTACAAATTGCAGCCAAAGCAATTGCCCTTCCTGTCTCCATCTTAGTTAATTGAACCATAACTGAAGGGTTTAATCCAACCCTCTGGAAAGTCTCTCATATCATTCCTCTTCACAAGGGTGGTAACTCTTTCGAGCTCGCTAACTTTCGACCCATAGCCTTACTTTCTCCATTAGCTAAAATCTTGGAAAGATGCATACATCGTCAACTACTTGACCATCTTCTCAAAAACAACCTACTAGCAGACTGCCAACATGGTTTTAGACCCTATCACAGCACTACTACAGCACTCTTGTCATTCACAGACCATATTAATAAACATCAGAACAACAACCTGCTGTCCTCAGCACTATTCTTAGACCTCTCTAAGGCCTTTGATATGGTCAACCATTCCCTCTTACTAAACATCCTCAAATCATTTGCCTTGGACAGTCAAGCTATCCAGTGGTTTAAATCCTACTTATAAAATAGACAACAAGCAATTCTTTGGGATAATCAAATATCATCTCTTCTTCCCATCACAATTGGAGTGCCACAAGGCTCAATACTGGGACCTCTCCTCTTTTCTATTTTTATTAACAAACTAAATATGTCCCTTCCTCAATCCATATGTATACAATATGCCAATGACTCAACTCTGATATGTTCAGCATCCTCCCCAATTACGCTCCAGACCACTACACAACAAGTCTTCACAGCAGCTGAAAACTGGTTCTATCAGCATGGCCTCTTACTAAATCCCAAAAAGACTAAATTATTACTTTTTACCCCATCACAGAAATCTTTGACCTTTACCTTCGATATAATGTCAAACAATGGCACAATAATATCCCCTGACTCAACTACCAAACTTTTAGGTGTCACAATAGACCATAATCTCAACTTTGATGCCCATATTAACTTAACCATTAAGTCAGTCAATAGAAAACTTGGATCTCTCTACAGGCTCAAACCCTTCCTAACTACCTTAGCCAGAAGTACTTTAGCTCAAACACACTTGCTCTCTACCCTTCTTTATGCCTCACCTATTTTCACAAACTTATCAAAATCTAATTTCAATAAACTAGCAGTATCTTATAATAATATTACAAGATTTGCCACAGGAGCTCCTTTTAGAGCCCATCATTGCTCTAATCTTAAACAACTAGGCTGGCTGGAACTACAAAATCAAATACGACTACAGCAACTTACCATCACCCACAAAATCTTCTATCAACCTTTTAACACCACAATACTTAGTACCCTTATTACTCCTTATAGAAATCTATCATCCTTGCGCTCCGCTACAAAGCTACTAGCAGCACCCTATAAATCCAACAACAAAGCTGGAGACTGTTTGTTCGCCAACTGTATTGGACCTATCTGGAACAAGCTTCCATGTGAACTCACCACTATTATTTCTCTACCCACTTTCAAGAAGCAGCTAAAAATTCTGCTTAAGTCTCAATGGCTCTGTCCTTGTACTAACCCTGACTAAACCATTATTCCCTCTACCCTTTTTCACCCCCTCAAACCTTTTCTAGGTTAGTATAGTATTTGTGCTTGAACCTTCAAAAAGCAGCTAAATCCTGTGCTTAATTCTCATTAGCTCTGTCCTTTACAAACCTTGACTAAAACTTTCTATTTTCTCAACCTTTATATTCAATAATTAAAAAAAAAAAAAAAAAAAAAAAAAAATATTTATGCTTATTTTCACTATTGTAAAGTATTTTTACTAGTAATACTTATGAACCAATTTTTTCTCTGTAACACCTACTTTTGTATAATATTTCTTATTTGAATGTATAACAACACTTGATTTTACTAACCCATTTTTATTGTGGAGCTTTTCTCCCCGGGCCTCTACTGAAAATGGACATGTATCCAGCTAAACTAGCCCGGTCAACAAATGTAAAATAAATAAATAATAAATAAATATTTAAAATTATCACCTTTAATACTTGAATAAGATTTCCAATATCTATCTTCATCCATTCTTCATTTTTCATTTTTAATACTATATTATCTGTAAAAGGAAACCTCAGTGGGACTTGAATTTCTTGTACTGTGGAATATTTAGCTCCCCTCAAAGTTAACTTTATTTTGTTAACCACTGCGTCATAATTAATGCAAATAAGATACTACTTGCTGGACATCCCTGTCTTATACCACTTCGTATTTCTATCACTTCACTTAACCATCCAATTATGATTAATCTCACTTTATTCTTATTGTATACTGAAACAAATATATTAATTATTTTCTTACTTAAGTTATATTCTTTTAAAATCTCCCATAACATTTCATGTTATAGCTTATAATATGCTTTGCTCACATCGCCTGTCAAGATTCTAAGCTCTACATTTCTATTTATCACATCACCTACCACTTCTCTTATTATTGTCAAAAGTTCCTGATTCCCTTTTTCTTTTATTCCAAATATTGATTTGCATCATTCAATAACTTATTTAATTTACTTTCTATTCTTTTATCGGTTATTTTCATAAATATTTTATAATCTACATTATTCAATGCTATTTGGTCTCCAATTTTTGATATCTATTTTTTTAACTTTTTTCTATATGAATTTCTTCACTCCCGTACATATTCTTTTATCTTCAATTCCTTTCTCTAACCATTCATTTAGTACCTCTAGAAAACTTTTTTTGCCATTCTAGCATATCTTTCTACATTAAATATTCTATTCCATGCAATCCTGTAAGTGATTCTACATTTACTGTCTTCAAAACATGTAATAATTCTTTCATTGAGGTCTTTTTTCTTACTTCATTATCTTCTTCACTTAATGTCTTTAATCACCCTTATGCCCTCTATTACTTTTATATTTTGAAACTGTATTAATAATATATTCTTTAATGACAGTCATTATTTCATTCTGTGTTTTCACCATCTTTCCTTTCTCATTCTTTAATTCTCTTATTACTCTCCTAATTTCTTTTACCAATTTACTTAGATAAGGTACCACTTCCTCTTTCTTTCCTTCTAAAACATATCTTTGTTTAAATATTTTTTTAATTTTTTTCTTGATTCATTTCATATAACTTTTTTCTCCACAAATCCTTCTCTATTACTTGTTATATCTTTAAATGCTTGATAACTGATATCAGTATAATTATACTTATCTTGTGATCGTTTTACCTCCTGCCATTCTAAAACCTTTTTGTAATATTTTTCTTTCAAACTTAACCACCAACTTGTCAAATCCTTATAAAACATTGCCATGTCTCTATGATCTGTCAGTAATTGTATAATCATTTCTATCTGCTTGTTGACTTACTTCCAATTCATTTACTTTTTAATACATCTACCTATTTTTATGTATCCTTCTTTTTTATATCTCTATCCATATTGCTACATGATCTGAAAGTCCTGTTATTTTTAACCCATTATCTATCATTTTAAACTCTCTGAACTCATAATATAATCCATTTATTTTCTTAAATTGCCTCTTTTATATGTTCAATGTTTAGTATCCCATAAATACAACTTTCCACTTTTTATTATCTCTGAAATTACCTTCGCATCTGCCCCTTCACTTCTCCTTTGTCTTAAGTCACAATTAGAATCTCCCACCAATATTGTATGCATATTAATAATAACATAATTAAAAATCTTACTAAACATTATCTCCCTATGTTTCTGTAAAGCATATCCATCTATTGCAATAATTCTGTATACTTGGTTCTTCCATCTTCCATTTAGTATTGTCATTCTCCCTAACATCACTAATATATAATCTGAGATTTCTATTGATTTTTTACTTAAACTTGTTATACCTAAGCACTTATTTTCTCCTATATTCTATGTAACTTTACCTTCCCATAATTCATTTACTTGTCTCCTCTCTCTTTCTGTTACAGTTCTCATGTCTAATAATATTGTAATATCCATATGAAGTGACCCACACCATTCTGACATACCTAACCTTTTTTGACATTCTTAATACTATTTTTACTTGCTAAAACAAATGTTTATTATTTTCATCCTTTTCTTTTTCCCTTCCATCCCTTTCCTTTTATATTCTTTCTCAAATCTATATTTTTAAATTGAGGTTTTCTATCCTTAACTCTTTTTCCAATTGAATTTATTTTGCTTTTAATCATTATCTACGTTGCTTCCCCTCTTCACTTCAATTACCAGTCTCATCATCCTTTTCTTTAACTTGCCTTTCATATTCCTCATTTATTCTTAACTCTTTGACCTTTACCATTATATCTTGCTTTTTCTTATCATGTTGTCCCATTTCTATATTATGCTATATAACATTTTCTTTTACTTGTTTTCATTTTCATTTGCAAAACAACACCACATTCCTAGCCCCAGTCCATAAACACTTTTCTAATGTTCATAACATCTTGGCACACAGTTTTTAACTAGTCTCTTAAAGTCTGTTTTTCTACTTCAGTATGAAATTGCACATTTTTCTTCACTTCTCTGTTAAATGCTTCCATAATATATAAATTCCAAGGATCATTATTTTTCTTATTTATCTAGATATTTTCCATATACTGTCCTGTTTCAGAAAAAAAAATTCACAAAATGAGTCTTTAGTAATATGAATAAACACCCTTACCTCTCTGGGTGTGATACCCAGTGGTACTTGTCCCACATTTCATAACTCTCAAGTTCCCTTGCCTTCGTAGTGCTTATTCTTACATGACACTTCCTTTGCATCTCTGTTTTCTTCTCTTCTTTTTTTTTTCACCTTCTCTTATGGTTTGCATGTATGACTTGATCCTTTTTCTTCTTATATCTTCTTCTTCTTTTTGTATCCTCTCCATTATCTCACCCCATGACACTGTTTTCTTTCTTTCTGGCTTGCGTTGCTCAATTAAATCTTTCAAGTAGACATCCAACAACCCTCCAGACTGGAGGGTTGTAACAATACACTCTGATTGCTACTTATCTTCTTGCTTGAACAACTTTAAATTAAACATTTCTGTGTCTTGTGAAGGTTCGACCTCCTTCACTAGTGACTCCGTATGCTTATCCATCATCTTGTATCTTTTCTCCTTCCTCTCATCCAATTTATTTAATACATCCTCTGGTTGAAAACTCTCTCTCAAAGGCTCAGCTGCCTGCTGCTTTACTGCAACATCATCATCTCTGCTCTCAACATGACCATCAGACACACCTTTACTCTCCATGTTGCTCTCTTCTTCTCTGATCCACCTTTCTTCTTGGACTGGAAGCAGAAAGTGATTCTACCAACCAACATCCTCATCCAAAAAGAATAGGGGAAGTTCTCCAATGCCATAGCCAGATTTTCCCTAGTAGTATTATTATCATCTTGGGTCTCCCCTGAAAATAGGCTACTAGCTTAGTGGGGCTAACACAGTCACCAAAGGATAAATAAATAAAATCTGGAAGTGTTGAATTATAGTAACAACTGGATTTATGTTTTTTCATATACTGCAGTATCTATTTCCCACATACTGGCATGTACTTAGTTTCATTTTGTCTCCTGCAGAATAATCACTATTAATGCTTTTGTATTCTAGATGGTGAGGTAAGTCAACATATCCCAATTCATCATCAAATTTTCATGCATGAAGCAAACCACAACTGTTACAGTCTTTATTCACCTTAGTAAATTCTGTGTCTCATTCCTTTGGTAAATTCTGAGCCATGGCTATTCTGCTCTTAAGAATAATAAAAATGACAATGAATGAATTACTTTCTGAACAATCAGACAGCTGAGTAGCTACAACTGTTCTAAGCTTTAGCTTTAGGTGTTCTACTACTAAATCTTATATACGTCTGGCAGAATACTCCCTCTAATCAGAAAGCTTTTAATGAACTGATCACACTTATGGAAAGTATGCTGTAAATGCATGTATCAACAGGTTCAGTGATGGGATTTGCATTTTTCTCCAAATTAGTTAGTGAAGGTCTACCATCTACCTTTTGCTAGCTTAGAAGAAATATCACTGGTAAAACACTGTGAAAGAATTTAACAGAAACTATGAATGTCTCAAACAACTGGCTACACTTCTGTCTAAGGATAGATACATTGCGATAAACATACAATCCTCCATATCAGGCAGAATAAGACATTTCACTCCTGCAGAATCTCTCATTTGGTAGTAACAATACAAACTGTGCTTGTAAAGGGGTATGTAATAGTAACTGATCTAATATGCAGCCAATTCACTTCTAGAATTTGAGTATTCATTGGTTAATGTTTAGCTATCAAAACAATAAAATAAACATAATTAAACGCCTGTCAAAGTTTTATTTTTTTGTGAATACTCCCCAAACTTCTTTGCTATCTTTCCTGTGCTTAGAATGTGGAAGTATTATAGCAATTGAACAATGCTAGCTGTTTCCATTATTAATGGTTTTCTCTTGGAGTTTGAGTGCCTAATTTAAGTTGCTAAAGTGATTAAAGTATTTCTACTTTAATTTTGGATTATAGAGTTTTATTTTGGTGATAAGATCTGCAGGAGTAAATATTTTTTTGCACTTACATTAGCCTGCGGTGTATCAAACAAAGAAAAAAGATTGTAGATTCTTTGACAGAATTAGAGGTGGAAATTTAATTCTTATATGGGTCCATTTTTCCTGCACTGAGATTTGAATGAAGACTGAAGAAGATCCAGTTTGCTTTCATACAAGTGAAATTTGTTTTTTAATCAAAAGTCTCCAAACTCCTAAAAAATAAATGAAAAGACTTCTGTGCAGCTGCTAACTATATTTCTAAATCATTCTAATCATAACCTTAGTGTGATACTTGAGAGACACAAAATGAGTCATTAAGCACACGCCCTGCTGAATAAGTGACTGTGTATATAAGTTTACAGTGGAATAGCTCCTTTATTTTGAACCATGCCCATAGTTTTAAGACAAAGGCTTGGTTTTAAAATGTGGAGTTCTTCCCAAATATGAGCTGAGTGCCCTCTGACTGCCTGTTTTTTATCTCATCAGCCACATCCATTAGTAAAAAGAAACACCATTATGGTTTCATATTTTTGTAGGTCTTAAAGTCCCAAACTTTAGTGAAAATGGAGCAGTGGAGTTTACATGATATGGATAGAAGAATATATGTTCTACTAGACAGAAATTTCATCAGATGTATGGCAGATACAAAGCTGCCATACATTTCAGAAGAGTATTGTCTCCCACAGCTAAAGAGCAACATACAAATTCTATATGCTTGGGTTTTCTGCCAGAGCAACAAACTTCTTTAAAATGGTATTTAGCCAAAGTCTTCCATGTGCTAACTGCTCTGGACAAAGATAAAACCATGAATGCATTCCTGAATATAGACTTCATTACCGCTATGCAACCTAGTTAGTACTTGGCTCCCACTGCTGAGTCAATGTCTATGTGTATCCCCTCTTTTGGATCACTCCCTCTGCAGCAAATCTGCTGCACTTAGTGAGAAGAATGTAAGCTTCACATTAAAATTAAGCCGATGGAATCTCTGTCTGCTGAAGGGCTTCCTTAAGGCCCGTATCTCTCCATGAAGTCCACAGTGTCTTAGATGAACTGTTCAGTGAACAGCTCTATAGAGGGAGATTAATGCTCATTATGTAGAATCTGGCTGATTGCTGGCATTCTGTAATGGTGGCTAGACTGACAGACTCAAGAAGAGCAAGAAGGTAGTCACATTTTCATGTGTGTGTGTGTGTGTGTGTGTGTGTGTGTGTGTGTGTGTGTGTGTGTGTGTGTGTGTGTGTGTGTGTGTGTATGTGTGTGTGTGTGTGTGTGCGTGTGTGTGTGTATAGTTTGGGGATGGGGGTTGCCCCATAATGGAGGATTTTATTGTGTTCTGAGATCTTGGAAGACCTACTGTTTGGACTAGTGACCTCCCAAGGTTCTATATATTTTGGGTTTAAGTAACTGCATGCAAATTAAATGAGACATGATAATTCACAGTGGATCCCTACTGAGGGGATACCCTAATGATGGAAACAATTAACAGATGCCTATATAGTTACAGGGATTTGTCTTTCTGATCCCTTTTATAGTGATTGAGAAGATACATCATTGTATCTCCTCCTTCACTGACCATCAGTTTTTTCTGTCTTACTGCCAACATGGGATTAGATCCAAACATAGGGTCGAAACTGTCCATTTCAACTTCATAAAACATATCTACAGGGCTATGAATCCTAGACATAACACAGCTGACATCTTCATGAATCAATACAAGGCTATGGGCACTATGCTGATTCGGATTCTCTTTGCCACTTTTCAGAAGCATATACATGGAGGTGAGGATGCCCCCAACTCAACAGGTACCATTCTGGAAAGATATATTATTTCATCTGTTATTGCATAACCTTGGAAGTGATCCTTGACTGGCACCCCTTACTCTCCATTTTACAGCGTTTACTCCTCACAATTTATGTGATAAGTTTCTGATAATGTAGTGACATCTCTGGTGTCATACATTATTCTGAAGGCGAGCATCTATAAATCTCTATCAGTCGGACAACCAATTCTAGTCCATTTTCCAGATAGGATTGTGTAAATGGGTGAGATAAGGTAAATTATCTTAAACTCAGGGAAAAGTAAATATGTCCTCCTTAGGCCTTCCCAGTAATGAGGAGACAACCAATTATCTGTGCTTACCTTCGTGCTTGGCACAACCGACACTTAGTCATTTGAAAGGTAAAGTATATGGAGTTTCATTTCATCAGCAACTTTTTTTTTATTTCATTATCATAATGCTATAATCACAAAGAATACCAGGAAGAAACCCATCATTTTCTTTTGCAAGAATTATTATCTACACAAGGAATCCAGTATCAAAATCATTTTCAGTTGTCTGGACCATATTTTATCTATATTGTTCAATGCCCTAAATAGTGACTGTATAATGTGTGTTTAATTTGGATCAGTGACATTTTATCTAAAATCAGCATGATTTCACCCTTGGAAGAAGTATTGTACCAGTGATTTTTTTAAATTCCATAATAAGCACGATTTTACCCCTGGAAGATTGTACTGCAGGTATAGGATTTGCCCAAATGAGTCTACAAATAACTGGACAATGATTATGCAGGCTTTTTTGACTTATTAACTTTGGTTGCTTGGATTGATTTTTTTTTTTTTTTTTTTTTTTTTTTATATATATCATCGGTGACATTGTTACACTAAAATAACTGTACAATATTCAGGAGATGCTTATCTCTCTACGGAGATTTCACAGGGATCCATAATGAACCTTGCATTGTGTTGTTTACAGTTAGTGGAAGTGCTAAGAATGTAAGCAGATTATCCACTTTGATAGCATTAGCACTCCTGGTTAAAGCAGAACATTAAAGAAACACAGAAATGTTCCAGTGTTCTTGTTTTTATACTTGATAAAAGCATGACTAATTGTGTGACTTTTAAAATATATTTTAATGGCACACATTTGTTGATGTACAAATCAAGTTAATATTTTAAGTGTGCTGGGTTTATTTTGTCAGCAGCCTTACTTTTACCTCAGTGTAAACTCATTCAGTGATATTTTTTTATTCATATTACTTGCTCTTATAGCATATAAGCCTATATCATAACAATGACAAGAAAAATATGATGCACATTTTTCTTTGTTATTCTAAGCTGTTGACTGTGCATTTACTCAAGATGCAGTAAAAATGTACAAACTAAATTAATGGTGGTGAATAACTGAATATTAAGACTTACAAGTACAGTTGCATTGACTAAACATTATTAAAATTTGTATAACTTAACAGAACATGACATAATGTAAAGTACTATTATTTATGCAAATCATATAATAGAGAATTGGTTCCCTACATATTTAAACTGGGGTTATAGTTTGTGAGAGTAAATGAGCCTTTCAGAAACCAGACGTTGTAGCTTTACATAACAAACATGCACGGAGAATGTTTTTATGTTTATGTTATTGATTATGTATCCACTGACAGTATGATAGAGTTACTGCCTCACAGTGTGAAATTCTGGGTTAATCTTCAGGCCAGAGAGTTGTCTGCAAAAACATTATCCCTGTGACTAAGTGTGCTTTTACTAGGGGTGCTAGGTCTCACCATATCTCCAAGGCTGAACAAGTGATCCTCAAAATGCACACAGCTGTAGCTGTCTGATCTGTCCAAAGAATTGTTTTAAATTTTGCTTTACTATATGCTTTGTTTGTATCTTGAACTCTGTAAAACAGGGGTTCCAACGTACCCACAGTTTAAATTCTTGACAAGTTAAGTGGAAAAGGGGGAAGATAACTACATATACTATATTTGCTATGTTCTGTATTTTTATTTGCTGCTATATAATTTTGAACCATACCCTGATACAGACAGCTGAAAAATCAGCTCTACAGCAGTCCACAAAATGACACCCCCAAGGTCCTTTTCACCGATGTTCACATGTTCACCATGCTGTATTAGAAGTTGCATCTTCTCATAGTCTCATATATGTACAAAAATAAACCCATCTTAACCCCCATAGAGACATACCAGACACATTACTGTGACTCTCATAATTCAAAGTACTCTTCTCCTGTGATTTTTGTCTAACTTTTCCTCTGTCTCTCTCTCTCTCTCTCTCTTTCACTATCTCTCTGCTTTCTCACAGATCTTACTGAATATATTCCATTTGACTAAAAGCAAAGATACTAGCAGTGGAAACAATGAAGCAAATGTGGATCTACCTTGCAAGCTCGACTCTTCACAAGATTGACATTTAGAATGTCGAGACCACAAGAACGAAACCGCAAAAACACGAAAGTTCACATGCACGACAAACCACAATCCCGACAGTTAACAAAACAAAAAGTTCGCTATTGCACACAACACGCACACAACACAAACACACCAACAACCTAAAAACCTACACTACACCTTACACACAACTATCTATGCACTAATCTTAACCCAAACCCTAACCCTAAGGTCCATCAGTATCGCACACTTACCTTACCCGCAACCTAACCCTAACTCACTTAATCCGCCCCTAACCCTAAGTCCCTCACTATTGCACGCTTACCTTACATGCACCCTAACCCTAAATCCCTCACTATCGCACACACACCTTACCCGCACCCTAACCCTAAATCCCTCACTATCGCACACTTACCTTACCTGCACCCTAACCCTAAGTCCCTCACTATCGCACACTCACCTTACCCGCACCCTAACCCTAAATTCCTCACTATCGCATACTTACCGAGTTGCGCTCACACATTTCCCATGTCTGTGTTTTCGCTGTCGGGATTATAAGTTGTCAGTTATCTGCTCCATCGGTCTTGTGGTCTCGTTCTAAATGTCGATCTTGTGAACTGTTGAGCTTGTAAGGTAGATCCAGCAACTGTACCCAAGTAAAATGTCTTAAAATATAAACAGAAAAATCAAAACAAAATAAATAGGTTTATTTATTTATATTTTTTAAAAATGGTAGTGCACCGATCAGTACTGACCAATTTCAGCTTCAACCCAGGTTACTTTGGTAACAGATTAGTTCATGAAATCAGAATTGGTAGGCCGTGATCCCCATCCAGGAAACATATACTAGCTATGTGAAGCAATAATGTACAGCAATGGTACGTAGTACTTTCTAACTGAAGCAACTGGTAGGCATCTCACATAGACATTGACCAGCACAATCATTCTAAAAATCAGGTGAAGGCAGACATGTCTTCATTATCACAAGCCACATCCATAGTTATTTCTTTAAGTGGATTGCTTAAACAGTCAGAAGCAAGCAGAGATACTGAAATGAATATAAATTATAGTTCCTTACAGAAGCAGAAATAAAACTCTGAAATATCTAAATAAATCCCTGGTTGCCTCAGCAACAGACAGCATATCCCACTATAATATGCCACATCACCAAAAGCAGATGCCTGGATTACTTACACATGCAGTACATCATTTTGTATTAAGGTATCGGATAATCTTTAGTCAAGAATCAAAAATGTCAGAAATGGACTGCGCAATGTGCATTCTTTAATATACAGAATACCCATGCTTATTAGTCCAGAAACAGCCCTGCTATACAGTAACAAGAAAGGCATATAAACACAGGCAGTAACACATTCAAGCATGCAGACAGACAAACACACACAGACACATATGCATGTGTCATACAGATATTATGCACACACACACACACACACACACACACACACACACACACACACACAGAAAAAAAATACAAAAAAGCACTTCCCACCAATCTGTTCAGTAGTGAGAAGTCATTGATGCCTTCTAATCACTTTTCAATGTTAGCTAGCTCTCACTTCTCTGGTTTTCCTTGGTGGTCTATTCATTCACCACAAGCAGTCCACAGATTGCAATTGCCTCAACATACATACACACACATCACCATCTTATACCACTGAACTACAGCAAATTATTGCTTTGTCCATCAGAGCATCTTTCCAATTAACGCAACAATACAATGCACATTTGCTCCTCAGGCCACCACAAGAAATCTCCTCTGCCTTTCAGTTCAACACAAAAAATAACCCCTAACACTAGAGTTAATCTTCTGTTTGGCTAGAAGATGGGCATTTTTTTCAATATCAAGTTGATTCTGATGCATTTTAGTACTTTGCTGGTGCGTGTTCTTTTGCTGTACTTTTCTTTTGTGCACAGCCAGTTTCGTATTCAATGCCCAGGTTTTGATTATTGTTTTACTAATTGAACCACATTTAGATGTCTGCTGATGCTTATTCATTGACTATATCAGTATTTAGTTCACTCATTGGCCACTTACTGTAAGTTGTTTTTGTCCAGTGTGTCCACTGCAGATGCTCCCTTCTTGGTAGGTTTACTGGTGCTGGTGCCTAAACACTAGCTACCTTGCTATTGTCTCATAACTCAGTGTAACATTTTACTTCTTGCAGCATCTGTATTGCCAATAATACACCCAATAGTTTGTGCTGAAAACAGCTGGCCCCTTTCCTGCACCCTAACCATAACACTGTTTGTGGTTATACTAATATACTAATATCTATCATTAGCTGTTACTCTGAATGTTTTATATATATATATATATATATATATATATATATATATATATATATGGCTTCCTGCTTAACATCGAAAATACACTTCTCTGAAATTAAGCAGTAGACCCTACACTTCAGTGAAAGTCCACTTAAACGAAAGGGCACTTTTGCTGAAGTCTATTACCCAAAAAAAAAAAAAACAGTAAAACATGTTTCCCCCCTGCACCCCAGCCCCCCACACCCCCCTACTTAAATATACCAACTCTGAGATCGCACTACAGCAGGGAAAAGGGAATATTCCCATTCCGTGTTATAGTGTGCCTGCCAAAGTCAATGTTCAAAGTTTCACTACTTCGAACAAGTGGACTCGGTGAAGTGGAGTTCGAAGTAGTGAAACTTCGAACAAATTGACGGAACCCATATATATTTATCTATATCTATATCTATATATATATCTATATATATCTATATATATATATATATATATATATATATATATATATATATGGATCTAGGACATTTGCTGTGCCCTGCACACACCCCCTACTTTAATATTCTCCCTCCGAGACCGCACTACAGTGGGGAAAAAGGAAATATCCCTTACCCACATCATAGTAAAGCCTCAGCAACAGTCAAACATATGCGAAAATGCTTCTTTGGTGAAAAGCACTTTCACGTAAGTATACCTGGCCGTTTGGATTCTGGTCATTTGCTCAGTTGAGCAAACATCCTAGATCCATATATATATATATATATATATATATATATATATATATATATACACACACGCACACACACACACACACACACGCACACCTCTAAATCCTAATACTACTTCATTATATCTTTAGTCTTATTAACTGATTTCACTTTGCTGTCTTAATTTAATTCATCTCTTTCACTGTCTTTGTTTCACTCACTAGCCTACATCTACTACTATCCAAGTAGCCATCAACCTATCTATAATGCACTGCTGTACCTAAACTAACTTAAGTGACTCAGATTCACCTACCACAACTATAACTACTAGGGTTTCAAAACTCTTCCTCACCCTATCTTTCTGGCTACCAGCTGTGAGGACACAAGCTATTAATTATTTTTTTTCCTTGGCCCACCTATCATCCTAGATATCCCAAGGCAAAAGATACATTTTTGTTCACAAACTGGAGGTGAAGGTCTCAGTTCATTTTAGGACACATAAGCCCATGTATGCTGATGGAATAAACAAAAAAAGTCCTCCAAGACACATAATAGGACAACTGAACCATATATAGCCTCATACTTACATAAGCAGAATACTCATAAGTATGCCAACATCCATGCCTACTACTACCTATCAGTATAAACTGTAATAGGGAATCACTAAGTAAACAAGGCCACAAAGCCTACCTCTAAAATAGAAATGTTCTAGAGATTTTTTGAATAGTGAGGTGGAGTTCAGGGAAGAGTTAAGACAGGCACTGGGTGGTAGTGAAGAGTTACCAAATAGCTGGGTAACTACAGCAGAGCTAGTAAAGGAGATGGCTAGAAAGGTGCTTGGTATGACATTTGTACAGAGGAAGGATGACAAGGAGACATGGTGGTGGGATGAGGAAGTACAGGAGAGTATACAGAGAAAGAGATTGGCAAAAAAGAAGAAGTGGGATTGTCAGAGAGATGAAGAAAGTAGACAGGAGTATAAGGAGATGAGGTGCATGGCAAAGAGAGAGGTGGTGAAGGCTAAGGATAAGGCATATGAAGAGTTGTATGAAAGGTTGGACACTAAGGAGGGAGAAATGGACCTGTACCAATTGGCTAGACAGAGGGACTGAGCTAGGAAAGATGTACAGTAGGTAAAGGTGATACAAGATAATGAGGGAAACATACTTACAAGCGAGGAGAGTGTATTGAGCTGATGGAAAGAGTACTTTGAGGGGTTGATGAATGAAGAGAATGAGTGGAAGAGAAGGTTGGATGATGTAGGATAGTGAATCATGATGTGCAATGGATTAGCAAGGAGGAAGTAAGGATAGCTAAAAAGAGGATGAAGAATGGAAAGGCTGTTGGTTCAGATGACATATCTGTGTGTTTAGGTGAAATGGCAGTGGAGTTTTTAACCAGATTGTTTAATGAAATTTTGGAAAGTGAGAGGATGCCTGAGGAATAGAGAAAAAGTGTTTTGGTACAGATTGTTAAGAATAATGGTGATGTGCAGAGCTGTAGTAACTACAGAGGGATTAAACTTGATCAGTCACAGCATGAAGTTATGGGAAAGGGTAGTGGAAGCTAGGTTAAGAAGGGATGTGATGATTAGTGGTCAGCAGTATGGTTTCATGCTGGGAAAGAGCACTACAGATGTGATGTTTGCTCTGAGAGTGTTGATGGAGAAGTCCAGAGAATGTCAGAAAGAGTTGCATTGTGTTTTTGTAGACTTAGAGAAAGCAGGTGACTAGAGAGGAGTTGTGGTATTGTATGAGGAAGTCAGGAGTGTCAGAGAAGTATGTAAGAGTGGTACAGGATATGAACGAGGGTAGTGTGACAGTGGTGAGGTCTGCGGTGGGAGTGACAGATGCGTTTAAGGTGGAGGTGGGATTACATCAAGGATCAGCTCTGATCCCTTTCTTATTTGCAATGGTGATGGACAGGTTGACAGACGAGATCAGACAGGAGTTCCCAGGGACTATGATGTTTGTAGGTGACATTGTGATCTGTAGTGAGAGTAAGGAACAGGTGGAGGAGACCCTGGAGAGATGGAGATATGCTCTAGAGAGAAGAGGAATGAAGGTCAGCAGGACTAGACAGAATATATGTGTGTGAATGAGAGGGAGGATAGAGGAATGGTGAGGATGCAAGGAGTAGAGGTTGCAAAGGTGGATGAGTTTAAATACTTGGGATCAATAGTTCAGAGTAATGGTGAGTGTGGAAGAGAGGTGAAGAAGAGAGTACAGGCAGGATGGAGTAGGTGGAGAAGAGTGTCAGGAATGATTTGTGACAGATGAGTACCAGTAAGAGTGAAAGGGAAGGTCTACAAGAGGGTAGTGAGACCAGCTATGTTATATGGGTTGGAGACAGTGGCATTGACAAAAAGGCAGGAGTTTGAGCTGGATGTGGCAGTGTTAAAGATGTTAAGATTTGCACTGGGTGTGATGAGGGTGGACAGGATTAGGAATAAGTATATTAGAGGGTCAGTCCAGGTTGGAAGGTTTGGAGACAAAGCCAGAGAGGCAAGATTACATTGGTTTGGACATGTGCTGAGGAGGGATGCAGAGTATATTGGGAAAAAGATGCTAAGGATGAAGCTGCCAGGTAAAAGGAAAAGAGAAAAGCCTAAGATAAGGTTTGTGGATGTGGTGAGAGAGGACATGCAGGTGGTTTGTGTGACAGAGCAAGATGCAGAGGACAGTAAGAAATGGAAACAGATGATTCGCTGTGGCGACCCCTAACAAGAACAGCTGAAAGAAGATGATGATAATAAGTCAGGCATGCAGAATCTACACTCACCAGATCAGTTTTTTTGGCAATTTACTTGCATGTTCTAGACTTAGGGGTTAAAAGGACCACCCAGGCCCTGAAGCATCCAAAATGTGAATATGGCCTTGTAGATGTTCATATTGAGATGCATGATTTCAGTGGTCCACCTTGGTAGAGATGCAAAGAGATATAGTGGAACTCTAATCATATATTCTTAAGGAGGAATAATTTTCTGCATGGAATAACATTCTGTTGCCCCCTAGAATGATGTCTAAATACAAATCAGCCATCATTGGTTTCAACTATTTACTGTATATAACTTTGTTATTATAGAGGGATATAGTTTGTAATAGTCTGTCTTAACACCGTAGAGAGATCATCCTGCTTCACCAGGGATGGGCTGCATCTTCCTTTCAAAAGCTTTTGCATATCGGTGAAAAACGTTGCCATCCATAGTGACTTTTTGAGCAAAATGAAATTAGTAAACATTCCAACCTGACAACTTCTAATTGGCTGGGTATCATGGTGTCTCTGCTCAACATAAAAAAGCCTCAGAAGGCAAATTGTCCAACTTGGAAACTGTTCTTTATCTAGAGAACATACACATCTGCATATCTACTGAAATCTGTCTACATTCTACAAAAAACACTCCTTCTCTTCCAATATTCACCACTTATTACTCATTCAGGACCATTGATTGCAGCATGAGCATATCCATATTCATTCAAAATCTCATGCATGTGTCTCATCCTAAACTACCTCAACCTTGATTTACCACAAGTCCAGATCACCCTTAACAAAACGACCTTTTTCTTTATCAGTAATTACAGGTCCTCCTCTTTGCTCTGGGAGGAACATATTGAATACTTCAGCATGTTCCCCTGGCTAGAAGCCAAACCAAACAGCATTTAATAACCCAAATATCATCTGGTCCACCTACACATCTAACAGTTATTACATCCAGGCTTTTTTACAAATGCTGGTTCAGTGAAAGAATTCTCACCTGCCACACTAGGGGGGGGGGTAGGTTTATGTCTCAGCCAATGCACTAGGGGAGGGATTGACATAATGGTTAACATCTTTACCTCTCAGATACAAGGCACAGGGTTTGATTCTGACATATGGTTTTGGGATAGGCTTGTAATACTCTACACACAGATAGCCTAGTATTTACCTATGAATCAATGAATGAATTGATGAACCAAAGTCTTGAAAGCCAGATCCATGGTCCAAATAGTTATATTCCCTGCTCAAGGTCCTCCCTCCTAGACCTTGTCTTAACTAACTACATTACCATTTGGATTGCCCCACAGGTGATCACTTCCTTAGTGAAGTTAAGCTCAGTTAAGCCATCACTTTCTGCCCTGTGTCAAGCCTCCCCATTCCTATTAATCTATCTGCATTCAAGGACTTCAGCACAAACAACCTACTACATTTTAGAAATGTTTTCAAAAAGCTTAAATGGTTCAATCAGTCTATATCCCTGAACAGGGCCAGTCTTAGCCAATTTGACATATTTGGTCAAGTAGAGCGTTGCTCCCTCAGGAGGGCCTGCACTAGGCTATGACAAGGGGTAAATGCCTTACATGACTTAAAGATTTGCCTGAGAGATATTACACCTAAATGCAAGGCATTTTCCTACTGGTAGTCTTTTGCCTTAGTATTATAAATCTTATTAGTGGGTGGACAACATTTCCTGTTATACACTGTACTAGTAGTTAGTCCAGTATTATTACTACTACATCTTTATGCCTCTTGTATGGTTCAGTGTTAATTACTCAGTCCCCATAGTGATTAGATGATGCTGCTGAGTTGTCAACTGGATTTTCAACCCATAACCAGATGGGTTAACCATATGGTTGCATATACTACTCAAGTTACTGTCTTGGAAGATAATAAGACCAGGCTTAATTTGGAGACTGCTAGGCAAGTGCTATGTAGGGGTATAAGAGTTTCAGAGTTGCTTACAAAATAGGGGAAAAGTAGAAAAGAAGAAATGTAAAACTACAAAAGGGTTGGACTGGATTGGGGAAGAATTTTCTGAGGAAGTGTATTACAGAAACTTGAACAACCTGCGTGACTTTTACATATTCTCCCTACGTCCATGTGGGCTTCTTTAAAGTATTCTGATTTAATCCCATTTACCAAATCATGAAGCTTAGTGGCCACTCCAAATTATACCTGCACGTAATCCTTACTGTTGCCATTGTGACCTGGGATATGGCTGCAAGAGATCTGCAGGTATTAGTCTGCTTTTACACATTTAACAAATAATCAAATAAATACAGGAACTTTCAGAAAAAGTAATAATTGGGGAGGGGTGCGTCAAATGCCATTTATAAGAAGAGGAATGAGATCAGTTACTTTTATTCCTGTTGAGCATTCTGAAGAAATTCAGCAGTTTTATGAGGTTTTGTGTAAACTCAACAACTGTAAGAAAGAATGACTATTAACTGGATAACTCTAATTATTCAGTGTAAGTGCAGGAGATGACTGAAGCCCCCAAAGGAAGACAAGGGCAATATGAAATAAGAGTGTATAATGGGGGTTAGAAATTTGTCATGCTACTTTGTCCCCCCATTCCTCCTATAACCACTAAGTGCAGCCACACTGATTCATACCTTCTAATGTGTCCTCTCATCTGTGGATGCTGGGCATGAATGGCAAATGGTGGGGACTGTGATAAATCACACGTTTTTACCAGGTTTCATGTTTAAAAATTAGGCAGCTTCTTAGTAGCACGGTCTGCTCTGTGGTTTCTGTGGCAACTCTCAAAGATGGAATATGCGGATGACGTCATTTACAAAGTCACACTTTTTATTTATTTAAACTTCATTAATCAAGATAGATCCCTGATCCAGAAAATACAATCAAACCGACAACAAACTTTAACTAAGATCAATGCAACAGTGATAGTCTAAGAGCAAGCAAGTAGAGAAGTATAAGTGAGGATAATATCTAATAGAAATGAACATAATTTTAAGTAGACATGATACAATAACTCAGTCAGTAAAACTGAAGAAGCGTACCTCTATACTATCAGAATGTTATATAGCATAATGTTTCTTTGGAGAAAATAATGTAGAAAAAATAGAGTATTTATAGTATGTGCTGTTGTTCAGCATGGAATGTGAAAGAGATTAAGACATGAGTCAAATGAGGGGACAGAGGAAAAAGAGGGAGACAGTAAAAAGAAAAAAAAAAGAAAAAGGTGTGATGTAGGTAGAGAGGGAAGCAACTATCTTCTTCTTCCCAGGTTCTGGAAATCCTGGAAATATTACAGGAGCTTTTGAACATATTTACTAGTAAGCCAGGGTGTAGCCACCAGATAAAGCACTATATTGGCACAGGGCCTCATTGGCACATCAAACATGCACTTAATAGTGTGGCTGAGTGAGTTATGTAGACCTTGAAAGATGAACTACTGCGGATGATAGGTCAGAGGGTAATCCAGAAGTCCAATAGATTATTGTTTTAACATGTCTCATGACACAATATAACCTAATAAATAAACATATTGTTTTATTTTTAATCTGAAATAATAATATATTTTCCTGTTACCTAATTTGAAATAGTCTTGGGAAGCCAGCACTTTGAGGGTGATTTGGGGTGGTAAGAAAGGGAGTCACCTGAGGAGACCCTCAGGTAGTATAGGTTTAAAGGTTCATAGGTTTATAATAAGTAGGGTGTTGCAAGGGGTTATTAGCCAGCTTGATGTCATGGTAGGATTTAAGATAAGCTGGTAAAATGATAGCTGTGTCAGTTCTGGTCTTATGCCGGAACTAGGGTGTGAAGGCTGCCAGCCTAGCTAGAGAGAATTTTGTAGATAATTCTATGTCATTTGTAAATATTAATATAATCCACAGGCTTAGTTTACAAATGTAAAGAGAACTTTATGTTATGATTAAACTATATGTTGTACTGAGCTTTAAAATGTAACCACAGTGCACTCTGCTGGAAGAAAGTGATAAGTCAAGCATTGTATGACTGTTTGCTCTAAAGCTCGGAGACAGGATGTCTGGGCGAGGAAATTCTTTCTATTGTCTTGATTTAAGAGATAATTGCTAAGGTTTTACATGTATAATATTGTTTATTGATGTGGTTTCATGGCCAGGTGCAGTTTACTAAGAAATGTAAATTTTGAGTTTCTGTTAGCCTGGCAACTAAAGAAGTGATAAAAATGATGTAATGTGAAATGACTCAGTAGTACTGGGTGTTTATCAATTTAAGACTTTCTCAGAGAGAAAAAAATGAGCATTCTGGATTTTGTCTAAAGCTGACAACACTCAACAGCACTTGCTTACTTTGTAAGAAAGATATTTATTTAGAACAATGATTTCTCTTAGAGACAGAAATAGCCAGATTAGTCTAGCTGTTTTCTATATTTATGTCAGATTATTCTACAGTATTATTTTAAATAATTTTTCTGTGATTTCTGAACTCTGTAATGTCACTGTGTTGAAGTAATAAGTATTGTCTTGTGGTTTTATTATTTCTTATTAAATATTTTAAACCTTTCAACTGTGACTGTTTTGTATAGAGATAATTTAAGCTCTTAAAGTACATGATACTGTCCAAGCCACTTCAATAGCTTTAGCCCTGGGTCACACATTATTTGGATAACAGCAGTATTGCACAGTGAAATTGGTCACCCTTTGGGAAGAGCTTTATAGTAGCTGATATTAGTGGTTGGTGGCAGTGATTTCTAACTTATAGCCTTCCTCGGGAGTGTCTGTGCATTTGTATATAACTCATATCTTAAAGTGTATGTGTGTTAGCTACATGGGCAGGGACACAAAGCACTGGTTGGACAGAGAGTGTGCTTAGAGGTTTTAGCTTGACCACTATGCTGAGATCTGTACCCTATAGCTGTGCCAGTGGGGAGTCTTATTGGGGATCTGGAGAGAAAGGGAAAAACCAGCCCCAGACTGACTGTAATCTCTGTGTGCTCTTAAGGGAAATTATACTTTACTGTGTGTGTACTTGTTATCCTCCCAATGTGCACGCCCCTCACTGGTGCTAGTGATGAGGATTGAGGCTCTTTGATTACTGGGCCAGTGCATGGGCATCACATATTAATTGGTGACAGTGGTGGGATATCCACATCAAATATTAATTGCTTGATAGTGGTGAGTTAGCCACATCACATACTAATTGGCTTATAGTGATGTGGATAGTGAATTCCTGTAGCTTGTGTACAGTGATCACTAAAGGTGTTTTTGTACTCTAATTCAGAATTCACATCACAATTGCTTTATTTCTTTTCTTAGCTTAGTTAGTCAGAGAGAGCAGGCAAGCATCTCAGTAAAGGAATATTGCAAGCTGACTAGGAGCCAGTTGGCTGAGATGTGCCAGGCTAAATGACTGGTGCATGGAAACCTGACTAAGGCAGATATGATTGCAGCTTTGGTCACAGCTACATCACAAAACAGCAATCAGGAGGACAATCAGACTGGCCGTGGAGATGTACAACACTCAGAGAATGGACAGCTCAACCATTCTGCAGAGGACTTTAACATTTATCTGGAGCTAAAGAGACTTGAATTGGAGGCTAGGCATTTGGAAACAGAAGCTGTGGAGAAGCAGCTGTAGAGGCAGCATGAAAAGGAGATGCTCAATCCTTGCCAGAGTCATGGAGGTAATGGGGAAGGGAGTAACTAGACCCTAGAAGCACAAAAAGTCAGTAAATTACTTCCGCAGTTTACAGAGGAGGATAATTTTGATAGTTTCATCCATATGTTTGAGAGGGTATGTAATTAGTATGATGTTGACCAAAGGCTCTGAGTATGGTTCCTAACCCCCTTACTCCATGATAAAGCTGTAAATGTACTTTCCAAATTATTTGATATTGACTGTTTTAACTATAATTCTGTAAAGAATTGTTTGTTAGAATTTGTTAAGCTAACACCTTAAACTTATAGGAAAACGTTTTGTGAGTATAGACACAAGGCAGATGAAAGTGTGTGTGAATATGTTGCTGAACTGAGCACTTATTTTCATAGGTGGGTGAGTGGATGCCAGTTCATTACTTTTGAAGGGCTGGTAGACCTATTGGTGAGGGAACTAGCCCTTAACACTTTGCCTGAGGACATGAGGATCAGGTTAGCTGATAGACGATGTGCTACTTCAGATGAGTTGGGGAAGAAGAGAGACCTATACCTAGCAAGCAGAGCATCCATGCACAGGAAAGGGGCACCCAGTGCTGCTCATGGGTCTAAGGGAACCCATGGTGGGCAGTCCAGACAGCCCTAACAGAATCTGCCAGTAGCAGGGGAAGCCACTAGTCCAGGTACACATCCAGGACCTAGGGTTAAATGTTTTGAATACAACCAGTGAGGCCATGTGGCATACAGATGTCCACAGAGGCAAGGTGGGGAACAAAACATGAGGGAGCCAGTAAGTGGGAAAGACAAAATGCCAATAGTAGGTTGTCCTGAGACAACAGGGGCACCAGACTACCATCCTGCAGATATCCTAATATGGAAAGATTCTGAGGAGGCAGTACCATATGTTAATGCAGTTACACACAGACAGGATTTCAGACAAGCATATGGGTCTGATATCCTGGGGGAGACCCAGACAGACCGCATACTTGCAGCCAGGACTGGTGAGGTGGTTACTTCAGGGAGGGAGCTACCCTGTAGCAATGAGACTGAAGGTAAGCCACAGCTGCTTGTGGGTACTGATGTTCCCTTGGACAGAGTGACTGCAAAGGCAGAGGTGAGTAGTAGTAGTACCCAGTCTGACAGTGAGGCATCTCTGTCAGAGGATGCCAGACTTCCTGTGGAAGGGGAGCTGGGAAGGGTTACAAAGAGAGAGTTGAGACAGGCTCAGCTGTCAGACCCTACATTGCAAGACCTGAGGCAGATAGCTAGCTAGAAGATAAGACAATACAGCAGTTGATAGTGCCTAGAGCCTACCGTCTGCTGCTTCTAGCTATAGCCCATGATATTCCCTTAGCAGGTCATATGGGCATAAAACGTACAAAGAGACATATTATGCAGGACTTTTATTGGCCTGGAATTTCCAGAGATGTAACAGAGTACTTCAGGACCAAAGTGCCAAAAGGTAAGCAAGGCAGGCAACAAGATGTAAGCTCCTTTAATACCTTTGCCTGTGATTGAGGAGCCATTTCAGAGGGTAGCTATGGATATTGTGGGGCCTCTGAGTACCGTAAGTTCCACAGGAAAGAAGTATATCCTAGCGGTAGTATATTATGCTACAAGGTACCCTGAGCCAGTGGCTTTGTCCTCCATTGAGGCGGAAAAGGTGAAAAATGCTTTGTTAGAGATTTTTAGCAGGGTAGGTTCCCCAATAGAAATACTGACTGACAGAGGTGCCAATTTCATTTCAGACCTACTGGCTTGTCTGTGGAGGTAGTGTGGGGTGAAACACCTAAATTCAACCCCCTACTATCTCCAGACTAATGGTCTTGTTGAGAGGTTAGACTCTACACTCAAGTCCATGCTACAGGCATTTGCAAACCAGTTTAAGAGGGATTGGGACAAATATTTGCCCCATCTGTTGTTTGCTTTCATGGAGTTTCCCCAGGAATCCATAGGTTTTGCACCCTTTGAGTTGTTGTATGGGCATAAGGTGAGGGGGCCGCTAGACTTCGTGATGAGTGGAAAGGTGAGTGTGAATCTCACAAGGGGTCTGCTGTCGTATATGCCCCAAACCTCAGGACAAGGCTCAGGGAAGTCATGGGCTTGGCCCAGGAAAACCTGGTAGAAGCGCAACAACAGAAAAAAGTCTGGTATGACAGGAATGCTTGTGCTAGAGAGTATGCTGTAGGGCAGCAGGTAATGGTTCTCATTCCTGTCAGACACAACAAGCTGCAAGCACCTTGGGTGGGACTCTAGAAGGTGGTAAGAAATGCAAGTGATGTTAACTACATGGTAGAACTGCTAGGCAGGAGGCAGGGGCACAAATTGTACCATGTTAACATGATGAAACCTTGCCATGATAGGGAGGCCCTTGTGGTGAGTATTTGCAGTGGATTGCAGGAAAAGTCAGAGGGAGATCTGGTGACTGATCTCCTCAGTGAGGCTCGAACTGACACCTCGATGGAAGGAGTAGCAGTGTCGCAGCAGCTATTTCCTACCCAGGTTCAAGAAATCCAAGCAGTGTTACAGGAGTTTTGGGACATGTTCACTGGGAAACCAGGGTGCACCCACCTGGTGCAGCACCAGGTGGATACAAAACCCCAAAAGCCTATTAGGCAGGCCCCTTATAGGGTGCCTGAGAGAGACAAACAGATTCTGAGGAAGGAGATACAGGAAATGTTAGAACTAGGGGTAATTCAAGAGTCCAACATTCCATGGGTCTCCCTAGTGGTGCCGGTGCCAAAGAAGGATGGCAGCTCCAGGTTCTGTGCGGACTACAGGAAATTAAATAGCCACACAGAGTTAGATGTTTACCCCATGCCTAGGACAGATGAGACCCTAAAGCAGCTGGGTGGGGCTAAGCATTTTACCAGCATTGATCTTACCAAGGGTTACTGGGAGATGCCCTTGACTTCCAGTGCCAGAGAGAGGTCAGCCTCTGTGACTCCTTTTGGCTTATATGAGTTCACAAAGATGTCCTTTGTGATTAAAAAATACCCCAGTAACTTTCCAGGTGCTGGTAGATCTTATCCTAGCAGGAGCAGGAGGGTTTGTCCTTGGTTACCTAGATGATATTGCCATTTACACACATTCCTGGCAAGAGCACCTTCAGCATGTCAGGGAGTTGCTGAGCAGACTACAGAGGGTAGGGTTGACCATTAAGTCGAGCAAATGTCAGGTGGGTATGGCAGAGATCTCCTACCTGGGATATAGAGTGAGGAGTGGTAAGATCAGACCAGAACCTGCCAAAGTGGAAGCCAATCGGGCATGGCCTGCACCTGTTACCAAAAAGCAGGTGAGGGCATTCTTAGGGACAGCAGGGTACTACAGAAAGTTCATTCCCAGTTATAGTACCATAGCTGCTCCCCTCATAGACCTGACAAGGAAAAACAGTCCAGATAAGGTAGTGTGGACCCCAGTATGTGAACAGGCATTCCAGAAGGTTAAAAAAGCTTTGGGAGGACCCCCTATCTTAGCCAGTCCAGATTACAGCAAATAATGTTTTGTGCAGGTGGATGCTTTGAACCATGTTGTGGGGGCTGTACTTAGCCAGATTTCTTCAGAGAGAGAAGAGCACCCAGTGGTTTATCTCAGTTGTAGGCTCCAACCCAGGAAGGAATGTATACAGCTGTAAAAAAGTAATGTCTAGTCATAGTGTGGACACTGCAGAAGCTTCAGCCTTATCTGTATATTAGAAAATTCACTGTAGTTACAGATCACAATCCCCTAACATGGTTACACTGAGCCAGCCAACAAAATGCCAAGTTGCTAAGATGGAGCCTAGGGTTGCAAGCATATATGCCAGTACAGCACTGCAGTGGGGTTACAACGCCAACGCAGATGGGCTCTTAAGACAGGGAATGGGGTAAGGTATACTCATATAGACCTAACTCTCTCAAGCAACATTTCTCAAGACACTCTTGAAAAACTATCTTGAGTTCTCTAGGGGGGTATATAGGTTCATAGGTTCATAGGTTGGTACTAGGCTATCGGCCCTAGGGCCTATACAAGCATAGCCATAACAATTCCCTGGATATTTCTTCCCACAATATTTACTTCCTTGGATGACTGATGTGATCCCCGGGGTGAATTTCCTATCTCCCATCCAATCGTCAAGGTTCCTTTTGAAGAGGGCCAAGGAGGCACTCTGCTTATGGGTAGTCTATTCCAGAGTATGGGGAGTCTCTGGGTCAGGAACCTATCCCTCCAGCATGTTTTGTTCATTGTGATGACAAGGTTTAGATCCCTGGAGCATGTGGCTCTGAGGGATTGGGATTTCTTTAAATGGAGCATGTCCAACAGCTCAGGGTTTGACATGGCCTTGTATGTTAAGCAGAGATCGCCTCTGAGTAGACGATATGCCACAGAGAATAGCTGGAGTTTTTTTAGATGGTCAGTATAGGGCATCTGCTTTAGGCCTGTGATTCTTTTAATGAGGTATTTCTGAGGTGCTTCCAGCTGTTGCAGATGTCTTGTGAGGTACATACCAAATGGGGCGTTGTACTCTATAATGGGTCTAATGAGAGATGAGTACAGTGGGACAATGACCTCCTTTTTTCTGGATGAAAAGCCCTTAGTGATGAGGTGTGCCATATAGGATTTCCTGACTGTTGTGGCGATGTGGTTATTGAAGGTGAGGCCACTGTCCACCTGTGTTCCTAAGTCCCTTATCACACTTTTGGTGTTTAGTGTACTGCCACCTATGTGGTAATTCATGGGGACATGTTTTTTCCCAAAGGGGCTAACCATACATTTCTTGGCATTAAAGTTAAGCCCATGGCTCTGGCACCAAGCATCTGTTTCTGTGAAGGCTGCCAGCCTATCTAGATAGAAATTTGTAGATAATTATATGTCATTTGTAAATATTAATATAATCTACAGGCTTGGTTTACAAATGTAAAGATAACTATATGTAATGATTAAACTATGTGTTGTACTGAGCTTCAAAAATGTAACCACAGTGCACTCTGCTGGAAGAAAGCTGATAAGTCAAGCATTGTATGACTGATCTCAAGCTCGAAGACAGGATGTCTGTGCCACGAAATTCTTTGTATTGTCTTGATTTAAGCAATAATTGCTAAGGTTTTACATGTATAATGTATTTTATTGATGTGGCTTCATGGCCAGGTGCAGCTTACTAAGAAATTTAAATGTTTAATTTCTGTTAGCCTGGGAACTAAAGAAGTGATAAAATGATGTAATGTGAAATTGCTCAGCAGTACTGGGTGTTTATCAATTTAAGACTTTCTCAGAGAGAAAGATTTGAGCATTTTGGATTTTGTCTAAAGCTGACAACACTCAACAGCACTTGCTTGCTCTGTAAGTAAGATATTTATTTAGAACAGTGATTTCTCTTAGAGATAGATAGAAATAGCCAGATTAGGCCAGCTGTTTTCTATATTTATGTCAGACTATTCTACAGTATTATTTTAAAGCATTTTCCTGTGATTTCTGAACTCTATAATGTCATTGTGTTGAAGTAATAAGTATTGCCTTGTGGTTTTAGTATTTATTATTAAATATTTTTAAACCTTTCAACTGTGGCTGCTCTGTATAGAAATAATTTAAGCTCTTACAGTACATTGCATGTATTCAGTGATACTGTTCAAGTCACTCCAATAGCTTTACCCCTGGGTCACACTTACTATTTGGATAACAGCAATATTGCACAGTGAAATTGGTCACCCTTTGGGAAGGGCCTTATTGTAGCTGATATTAGTGGCTGGTGGCAGTGATTTCTACCTTATAGTCTGGAGAGAAGAGGGCATAGCTGGAGAACCTGTGCCAGCCATCCCCAGGAGTGTCTGTATATTTGTATATAACTCATACCTTAAAGTGTGTGTGTGTCAGCTACTTGGGCAGGGACATGAAGCACTGGTTGGACAGGTGCTTGGAGGTTTTAGCTTGACCACTAGGCTGAGATCTGTACCCTATAGCTATGCCATTGGGGAGTCTTATTGAGGATCTGGAGAGAAAGAAAATGGTAAACCATTTAGATTTTACAGTGAGTTTGGATTTTGCCTCATGACTTGGTCTTTACCTCATGTGTGCGAGTTTGTTGGTGGTCACTAGGTAGGATCAACATAGGGGTGCATGCATTGTGGTTCAGACCTTGTATCCCCCCAACATGAGGGCTAGTATAGGGCCATGATGCGGTCAGTGTTCAGATAGCAATTTGTTACTGTGGTCCTGGCTGAGGCCATGATCCCTTCATGATTTGGGCTTTGCCAAATTCTTTGCTCTGAGATTTTAAAAGGCATAGATATTTTGGGTCAGCAGTCTGGGGTCTCAGGAACAGGATTCTGATCTGGCAGTAGGCACAAGGGTTTAAAGTGGAGCACAATATTTTTTTTCCAGCAAAGGTCCAACCATGCTTCTCAGCCTAGTAAAGGGAGGGGTCTGGACTGGACCTGGAGGGTATGGGAGTGGGAAGACCACAATAGGGACAGCATTAGAAGGTTGCTATTATCAAATTGGAGAGTTGCTTGAATAGCAAGAATGGGTTAGTGTGCAGTTTCTAGGGATGTGGGTCTGAGAATCGGAGGTTGTGGGGGCTTCCATTCACAGTGATTTGTCAGGGGACCGCTGATATTGCGGGTTATCCCCAAGTTATTTATACATGTATCTATATATATAGCTATATGGATTCCATTCACTTGGTCGAATTACACTTGGTCGAAAATTATTCCAGGCAGTTCACTTCACTGAAAGCTCACTTGACTGAAGGCTCACTTGGTCAAAGTTCATTTGGTCGAAAATGGAATATAGCCCCTACCCCACTGCAGTGCAACCCTGGAGTGAGAATATTAAATAAGGGGGGGTGTAGGGGTTACAGCCCCCCACATTGGGGGGTGTGGGGGTGTAACCCTCACATTATGCTAATAGTTTTTACTAAATATATATATATATATATATATATATATATATATATATATATATATATATATATATATATATATATATATATATATATATATATATATATATATATATATATATATATATATATATATATATATGCATATATATATATATATATATATATATATATATATATATATATATCAATGCATTTCTAATGGATATACCTTCTTATAACAGTGAATACATTAAAATTGTGTGGGAGCTATGCCCTCCACACTCCCCATTGTGGGGGGACTGTGACCATCACACCCCCCCCCTTATTTAATATTCTCATTCCAGGGTTGCACTGCAGTGGGGCAGGGGCTATATACCATTTTCGACCAAATGAACTTCGACCAAGTGAGCTTTCAGTGAAGTGCAATGTCTGGAATCATTTTTGACCAAATGAAATTCGACCAAGTGTATGGAATCTATCTGTCTATGTATATATATATATATATATATATATATATATATATATATATATATATATATATATAGATATATATATATATATATAATGTATGTTGTTGTTGTGTCTTTCGGCTTTTCCTGGTTAGGGGTCGCCACAGCAGAGCTCCGGTCCACTAATGATTGGCAGTAGACTATTACATACCGAGTTGCCAGCCCTGATGCACAACCTTCAACAAAGGTACGCCCATTCATGCATGTCTCCACACAGAAAATGCTCTAGCTGAGAATCGAACAGGACAACGTCTTACTGTGAGGCGACAACGCTACCGCAGCACCATGTATATTCAAAAAAATTTAGAATGATATATATATATATATATATATATATATATATATATATATATATATATATATATATATATATATATATATATATATATATATATATATATATATATATATATATATATATATAATATATATATATATATATATATATATATATATATATATATATATATAAATGCATATCTTGCAGAATTTTTTTCGGGGCAGTTTAGTTAAGAGGTACAACAAAAACATGAGGGGGAAGATAAGGTGGGAGGGGTACTGAGTAATTAAGAGGAGCATGGCAGCGCTTTGGTGGGTGACAGAGAAGGTTAAATGGGGGGGGATTGTATTAGAGTTGAAGTCCCTAATGTTCATATTTTTTTTGTTGCCGTTGGCACTGACATTGCTGAAGCAATGATGGGTTTGAATTGTAGGGCAGATGGAAGAGCTGTTTAAATAAACTGACGGTTCATGTAGTATAGGATCCTCAGTCCCTATAGAGATGGAAGCAGAGCCAGCGGTAGATGGTGTTCAACATATGGATCACTGGAGAATAACAGGTAATGATGGCAATTTACAACCTATGTTGTTAGATAACAATGTGGGGGTAGAACAGGTAGGTGATCTGTTGGATGGCATGGATGAGCAATAGTGTGATGGGTTGGGAGGTTTGCTGAGGTTTGAAGAACAAGTACAGGAGGTTAGGAGCCAAATAAGGGTACCAGAGGCCACAGGAGGTACAGCTGAACTAGAACCATTGTTCTGTGAGGTTAGCTGCCAGAAGCCTTCCTCAATAGCTGTACATGATGGTTTAGCCCCTCAGCCACGAGAATGGCTTTCCACACAGTCTTTTTTAACAGGCAGTTCTAGGTTTTTTAATAACCCAGCACATTACCCCATTGGTTAAGTAAATGGTTTGTAGAGGGGATTATGTCGATATACTTGAGCTGATCTATGCCATTGGAGTACAGAGATAAGGTGAGGCAGACATGCCAGGGATAAAGGGTTTGTTAACAGCATTAGTGGACTTAGGTTGGAAAGACAGAGTAAATTCAGGGTACAGACATGGGCTAATTGTATATTTGTTTTTTTTTGTCTCATATAGTTGTTATATTAGAGAAGGATAGTTCAAAGGCTTTGCCATTGCTGGCATCCTTTCTGACAGTTAGGGAGACATAACGCCTGTGGTCAGGTACTGCAATGTTGTGGCATGACCAGCATTTTCAGAAAAGGAAAGTGGTAGACAAGACCTCACAGTGGGATGTCAGGCATGATGACATTTGTTTGGCAACCATGCTGGACGCCATTGGTGGTCAGTGGAGGGCTGGAAAGGAGGTAGGAAATAGGGAAGGGACTCATTGGTCTGTTAATTGGGGTAAGTGTGGGTGGCTAGTATGTTGCTTTGCCTATATATGCACTACATGTGGGGGAACACACATGACCCCAAATGTTGGCATAGGGAAGGTCGACTGGGCCATTTCCCCTGATTGGTTCAGGATGTAAGTGGGCAGGCTGGTACAGATCAACAAAACATTAGAGGGGGTGATCCTAAAGGGGTTCATCTTCCTTTTGAAGATTTGCTCAGAGAGCACTGTTGACATACCCCTCTTAGGGTGGCAGTTTTGCGTCATTTAGTGCTGACGTGGTGAAGGAAGTCACACATGGTTTTCAATATGGTCTTTCCATTAAATCTGCAGTCAGAGGGTGCAGTAAATTGTGTAAGAATTTGTGATCCACTGAAGGGAAGGCAGAGATATTCCAGGCATTGATTAACAGGGAAACTGGGAAGGGAAAGATCTTAGGTACCTCTATTCCAGTTTTACAGAGTGTCCCTGTTGGCTTGGTACCCAAGAAGAGGAAAGGGGAATTTTAGATGATTCATCATCTATCATTCCTGAGAGGGGATTCTGTCAATGATTACATTGCTAAGACAGATTCACCGGTGGAATATGCATCCCTTGATGCATTTAGAATTGTAGGGGAGTTTGAAGACCCATGGCTTGTGAAATTCGATATTAATGCTGCCTTTCATTTGTTGCCTGTGAGACCAGCTGAATGGCCAATGTTAGGTATGCTTGTGAATGAAAAATTTTATTTTGTTCAGGCTATGTCAGTGGGTTGTGCTGTTGACTGCATTACGTTTGAGAAATTTAGTTATTTGTTACAATGGACATGGCAGCAGTTGGTGGAGAATCAGAAAGCAGTTCATTATTTGGATGATTTATTTTTAATTGGGGATAGTAAGGAGAGGGCCTGGGGGTGTTCCTTGCTTTTACTGCTTTGTGTGATGAATTATGGGTTCCTTTAGCACCGGAAGAACAAGAGGGTCCTTGTAAAGCTTTGAAATTTTAGGGTTTGACATTAGATGCTGAATGTAGTGTATTTTACCACAAGACAAGTTGGTGAAGTTGTGGGAGAACATTGGTTGAATGCAATTGAAGGATATGGCCCAGATTAAGGAGGTGACTTGCTTGCAGGGCCATCAGTCCAGGTAGAACATTTTGTAAGTCAGTTGCCTATTTATTAAAGGGAGGTAAGAGCAAGCATCATTGGATGTGGGTTGCAAAATTGGTTAAGGAAGACCTGAGATTTTGGGCATCATTTCCTGACTGTTTTAACAGTGTACCATTTTGGCAGGAAGGGTGGATCTCACAAGAGGATTTAAGCTTATTCACTGATACATCAGTTGAACTTGGCATGGGAGCATTCCTTGGAGGAGAATGGTTTGCATTTCATTGCCCCAAAAGATGGGCAAATGAATCGAGGAAGGATGTGGCATTTTTGAAGATTATGTCAATATGGGTAGCAGCAGTTGTGTGGAAGAATAAGTTGGTAAACTGAAGGACGATGATTTATTTTGACAAGGCAATAGTTCAGGTGTTGGCTCAGAAAACTACTAAATCTCCATCGGTATTCTCGGTCTTACAGAAACCTGTGTTGCAGAGCTTATGAATTAATTTTACTTTATAGCTAGGCATGTAACAGGCAATGTTAACCAAATAGCTGATAGCCTTTCTTGGTTTCAGTTTTCCAGGTTTCAAGCATTGGTTCCAACAGCAAGAGAGAGGCCAGTAGACATTCAAGTTGAAGTGTGGAGTATTGAAAATCCACAGCAGGGTGGCTAATACAACAATCTTGGGCCAAGTCTACTTGGAAGGCATATCACTTGGCTTTAGCTGCTTTTTCAAGGTTTGCTAGTCAACTGCCAGTGCATAATAAGAGATGGTCATTGGAGTTAGTTATGCATTACTTACTGTACAGATGGTCATGAGGGGAGGCAGTGAGAACAATCAAAGTGCATTTGTCAGCTCTTTGTGTAGCGGCAAGGTTGGCTGGTTTGAATGATGTCAAAAAAGATTGGTTGGTAGAGAGGATGTTGAAGGATGGGAGAAGCTGAGAAAGAAGAATGTGGATGGACGTTTTAGGGTTGGGTGTGGTGCTTAGGGTTTTGTTGAAGGGATTTTTGTCTGTTGTGGAGTAGTTTGGCAGCATATAATAGTTATGCAGCTCTGGCTGTAGTTATGTATATGGGAATGTTTAGTGCAAGTGAAGTGTTAGGTCCATTGTGGTGGAAGCATGTATATGTGCTGGACTCTACGATGTTTATTTGGCTCAAGATATTGAAGACTTAGGTGGGGAGAGATAGGCCATTGGTGTTGCTTGAGGAGGGAGAATGGTAGTTGTGCCCAGTGCATTGGATAAAACAGTTAACGTGAACTTTTAGGCAAAAAGGATGAAGTTCGTTTTTCATACTATCCAGGGTAGAGTGATGTCAGCATTGTGATTCATTAGCAAGGTGCTTCAAGCATTAGATTCTCAAGGTGTGCATAAATACAGGTTTTTAGTACATTCTTTTCAGACTGGGAGAGTGTCTAACTTGACAGAGGAAGGGAAGTTGACAGAAGTTATCAAGAAAGTGGGGCATTGGACCTCCAGATCTTATTTGGATTATATAAGATTATGAGTCAAGAAGTTGTTAATGTATCAATTTGTTTGTTTTTCAGATGGCACAGTTCACATCCTGGGGCATTTATTTATATTCTGGGCAGAGAAGAGAGCAGTCATGAGGCCTGGAGGAAGTATGTAGGGGCTTTCAGAAGATATGTGAAAGGTTGCGTGGCATGGATATACAGGTTTACTATGGCATCATTTGTTTGTTAGATTTGAAATGATAAAAACAGTGTTTGGGGTCCCAGAGATATTGATCATTCATTTAGGGGGTGATGATTTATGTTGGGTGCTGAAAAGGCAATTGCTGGCATTAATTGTTGATGATTTAGTTATATTAAGACAACAGCATCCAGAAATTATATCTAGATTAGTGTGAAAGGAGGCTGCTGGTTTTGTAGTGTTAGAGAGGGCGAGGCATTTTGTCAATCACAGATTGTCAAGAGCGTTAAGTGAGTTAGGTGTCCTAGTGATTAGGCATTGAGATTTCAATGATAGGGATCGAGTTTAGTATAGGAAGGATGGTGCACAGTGAGATTGGTTTGGATTTGTTTAACATACATTTGGCGTTGGCTTTACAAGAGGTGGTCAGGCAGTTATGAAAGAGAAACGGGGAACAGGCTGTGAGCAGGCTGGTAGGCAAAGAAGAGGGGTTCTGGGTGAACCTCTTTTCTGTTCCCCCTTTCTGTCTTAGCTTGTGAAGTGAGCAAATGTATGCTGTTTTGCAATTTTGAGATTGAGTGAGGGGAGATTGTAACACTGCTCATTTATGGGAGGGTGAGCAGTCAACACTACCCATAATGTTGCAATGTTATACAGGTGTTTTAACAAATGTAAAGAGATCTTCAGTGTCTTATGCGTTTTATATAATGTAACAAAAGTTCAGATATTTCTGCTGTATTATTCACATGCGGTTGCTAATAAACTGGTCACATTGGCATATGTGGTGTGATTCTTGTCTCAAAGTGCTTTGGACAAATAAAGTTTGGCCACAGACAGATTTGTCCAAGGGCACTTTGAGGTGGGGAAGGTTGTAAATATGTTGGGAGGGTGGGGGGAATAAGGAGTGGGCTAAGAAGATATTGGTATGTAGAAAGGATTTAGTATAAGTGGGGAAGCAAAGGCTAAATTTTAAAGAAAAGAGTATGAGGTACTGAGATCATTAGGGGAGGGGCTAGGTAGGCAAAAAGATATTCTACAAGAATAGCTCAGTCTTTTGTTGTGGGATTTTAGTTACTCCCACCCACCCAGCCCGGTTTACTGTAGATTTTGGAAGCATTTTTGGGTGGAAAAGAGGGGTTCTGGGTGAACCTATCTTCTGTTCCCCCTCTCTTTCTTAGCTTGTGAGGTGAGCCGAGGTATGCTGTCTTGCAATTTTGGGATTGAGTGAATTCAGGGTGCAATGCTGCTCATTTATTGGAGGATGAGCAGTCAATGCTGCCCTTAATGTTGCAATGTTATACAGGTGTTTTAACATATGTAAAGAGATGTTGAGTGTCTAATGTTTTTATATAATCTAACAGACGTTCAGATATTTGTACTGTATTATTCACATGTGGTTGCTAATAAACTGGCCACATTGGTATATGTGGTGCGATTCTTGTCTCAAAGAGATATGAACAAAAGTCTTACAGCTACTTCTATATATTTATTATTTTCTGAAAAAGTCACATAAAAAGCAATCTACTAAAAATGGCATCTGGAAATGTAACCAACACCTATTGTAGCTTGTTTATGCTTTAATATACATGTCATTGGCTTGTACTATATTGACTGATAAGGCTATCAGTTCACTGTGGGGCATTTTTTTTCCTAAAACTGAATGTTGTGTATCTCAGTCCCGTATCTTCTGAGTGGCATACCTTTGACCATCATCTTCTGTTTCTTCTGTGACATTAGAGGAAAAGGATGTTCTTCAGTTTTGATGCTTTCTATACAGTTATTTCCACCTACTCCAGTTTACTGTGCTCATGTCACTGTGGCTGAAAACTCTCTCTTTTGTCACCAGTACCATTTTTTGTGTCTTTATACCTTTCTGCTCTGGAATATTTTGCCTTTTTATTAATTTATCTAGGTGCTATACTCTGAAATCTTTCATCTTTTGATTTATTTTATTTACAGAATGCCTGCTTCTTTACTGGCACCTTCTCTGGCAGTTATCTGGAGAACCTGGAAAAGGTATGATTTCTATTAATCTTGATATACTAAAGCTCTTTCTCTTGTCATTGCATAAAAAAGGTTGTTCATTGTGATATGGCTTCATTTATGTAGACTGACTGACTCATTTTCATAGGTTCATAGGTTCATACTAGGCTATCTGCCCTAGGGCGTTTATAAGCCTAGCCAGAGTGTGTTTGGCTTTCGCCACCCATTTTAAATGAATTTTGCTATGCCCTTTTTCGAGGTTAGTATACTCTGCCTCTGTCTAACAGTGACACAGAAGTGATACCCGGGGTAAACCTACGATCTCCCATCCACTCATCAAGAGTCCTCTTGAAGAAAGTCAATGAGGGACTCTGCCTAACCTGGACTGGGATTTTATTCCAGAGTGAAGGGAGCCTCTGGGTTATGAATCTGTCCCTCCAGCATGTCCTATTTATTTCAGTGCTGAGGTTCAAGTCTCTCGAGCGCGTAGCTCGATGGGATTTGGATTTTATGAGGTGCAGCATGTCCAATAATTCCGGGTTGGACATGGCTTTATACGTCAGGCACAGATCGCCTCTGAGCAGGCGGTATGCCACTGAGTAGAGCTGGAGTTTCTTTAACCGGGCAGCATATGGCACCTGTTTAAGCCCTTTGATCCTCTTGGTGAGGTACTTTTGGGGTCTTTCCAGTTGCTGCAGGTGTCCGGTAAGGTACATCCCAAAAGAGGCATTGTACTCAATTGTGGGCCTGATGAGGGATGAGTAAAGAGGCACGATGACCTCCCCTGATCTGGATGTGAATCCCTTCATGATTAGGTGGGCTATATAAAATGTTTTTCTAACCACTTTGGCCACGTGGTTTTCAAATGAGAGATTGCTATCAACTTGGGTCCCCAGGTCCCTAATTACTTCTTCTGTACTTAATGGATTACCACCTATGTGGTAATTTGTGGGCACTTTGTTTTTGCCAAAGGGGATGACTATACACTTTTTGGTGTTTAGCTTGAGGCCATGGCTCTGGCACCAGTTGTCTGTTTCTATGAGGCCCTTTTGTAGGATGCTTGTGTCGGCTGGAGAGTCGATTATGGTGCCCAGTTTGCAGTCATCTGAGAACTTGGTCAGCCACAGTCCTTCCGTGTTGGCCTGTACCTCCGAGAAATATATACCAAACAAGAGAGGTCCCAGGACTGAGCCTTGTGGGATGCCACTTGTAACTGGTTTGGAGTCTGACATGGCTCCAGCAATTCTAACCATGTGGGTTCTGTCCTTGAGCCAGTTTGCAACCCATCTAGTGACATAGGGGTTTATATTTAAGCTGGTGAGCTTATCTATAATGCCCGAGTAGGGTATTGTATCGAAGGCTTTTGCGAGGTCCAGGTAGGCTGTGTGGACCACCTTCCCCTCGTCAATAGGCTTGGTGACTGTTTCAAAGAAATCGACCAGGTTTAAGAGGCAGGATCTGCCCTTAACAAAGCCAAACTGGGTAGGATCCAGTGTCTGTAGGTCCCCAATATCTTTATTTATGAGGTCCATGATGATCCTTTCCATAGCTTTGCAGACCAAGCTAGTCAGGCTTATGGGGCAATAGTTTCCAGGATCCGTTGAGGCACCACCTTTGTGGAGAGGGACCACTGTTGCTGTATGCCACTCTTTGGGTACATATCCTGTAGTAAGGCTGAGATTGAACAGTAGTTTTATGTTTGGTTTAGCTCTTCTTGGAGTTCATGTAGGATGCAGCCCGGGACACCGTCTGGTCCCATTGATGCTGTGTTTTTTGCTTTGGAGAGGGCGGCTCTTACCTGAGCATCTGAGATGTCAGCGGGGCAGCACTCTGCTGGGATAGATATTTGCCCTTTTGGTGGGGAGGGGGGGGAGAAGTTTGTGCTGAACCTGTCAGCTAGGATGTTGGCAATGTCTGTGGGTTAAGTGTATTTTTTGTCATTTTGGACTAATTCTGAGCATATCTGGGAATTCCCACCCAGGTTCCTAACATAACTAAAGAAAGCCTTGTGATTATCCTTAGTGTCCTGTGCAATTTTTCTCTCGAAGCTGGCCTTAGACTATTTTATGAGTGCCCGTAGTTTTTTGCTAATACTGATCAGAGATGCCTTCCCTTTTTGGGATTTTGCTCTATCATGTAGTAGCTTCTTCCTTCTATTGTATAGTTTGTTTATGGCTGGGGTCCACCAGACAGGACACCTGCCTTTGGAGGATTGGGTCTTGGTTTTATTTGGGATTGCATGATCCATGCATTCCTGAAGGTGTTCATAGAATGCATTTATAAAGGATTCTGCGGTCTGGGCCATATTTTCCACAGGCCCGGGGGCTTTGAAGGATTCCACCTCGGTTTTGAGGAGTGTAAAATTTGCTTTAGAGAAGTTTTTCACTGTGGTTTTCTGGGCAGGGGGTGGGGTCGGGATGTGAATATCCAGTGAGGGTAGTTTATGGTCTGATCTTACCAGTGAGGGATACACTTCTGGTATGGAGCATAGAGCCCCCATGTTGGTGATGATCAGGTCCAGTATATTTTCCCCTCTTGTGGGAGTGGAAACAAGTTGTTCCATAGCATTTAAGTTTATAAATTCTAGGAACCTTTGGGCTAGGGTGTTGGAGCTAGAGTAATGCTCCCAGTATATGTTTGGGTAGTTGAAGTCGCCCAATATAATGGTGTTTGGAGAGAACTTCATATTTTCCAGTGTTCTCAGGAAGGCCGAGTGGGGTTCCTGGGTTTGGGAGGGTGGTCTGTAGCAGGCTATAAACTGGAAGGCAGTTTTACCCACTGTTAGTTGCACATGGATAGTCTCTGATGCTTCGTGCTGTGCCACTAACCTGGAGGTATGGGTATCTTTGACAAATATTGATACTCCCCCTCCTTTTGTGGTTCGGTCCAAGTTTTGGGGCCAAAATGCATGGTATGAGGTTTAACCTGGTAGTGCTGTGGTGCTGTCGGGAGCCTTGAACCAGGTTTCTGTTACTGCACAGATATCAATGCTCTCCATGCTAAGGAGAGTTTCGAGTGTGTGCATCTTGAGGTTTAGACTTTTGGTGTTGAGTAGCATTACTCTTAGTTTCTTATCCCTTGTGATACCTACGGAGGTGGGTTTGTCTTTTGAGCCTTGCCAAAAAAAGGCACTATGGGGGTGGCAAGAGCCTTTGCCAATATCTGAAAGCCCAGGGGTGACAGCTGCAAGCCGTCCCTAGTGAAGCATCATGGCTTGTCGAGCATGTCATCCCAGGCTGACAGGCATTGGATCCCCTTTAAATGACACCAATACTTAAGCCAATTGTTGAAACTGATCATCTTGTCTTCATATTGTGGCATCATTCTTGGTGAGGGTAAGATGCTACTCAAGGTCAGGGTCATACCGGCCTGGGCTACATGCTCAGTGAGCTCCTCTATGTCTCTTTTCATGTAGTCCAGGGAGGTACGTCTCAGGTCATTCACACCAGCATGAACAATGACTGAATCATATTTGTACTTGCCTTGGAGTGACCTGAGTGCTTGTGTTATGTGGCGGATCCTAGCGCCTGACAGGCAGCTCACCGTGACCTTCTCCTTGTTCAGCCTGGTGAGCGGGACGTCAGTGTGCCTGACGATAGGGTCACCTATTACAAGTGTATCAGGTGTGTTGTTTAGCCTTAAGGGCTGTGACTGTTCGGCACACTGGCTTTGTGAGCTATGTGTTGCACGTGTTTTGTTTTGGGGTAGCGGTTGCTTGGGTGTCTGCTTTGGAGGTCTCTGTTGCTTAGGCAGATTTTTATTTAGAGCCTCCGAGTATGTTTTTGTGTGTTTATGTGTTTGGTTTGCTGTCGTGGTAGGTCTATGTGAGACTGGAATTGTAGTGAGTGTGGTTTCCCTCTCCTCCTGACTGGTTATGCCAGTACTGAGTTGTGAGAGCTTAGCCTCCAGTTTGGCTATATGGTTGCATCTCTCACATGTGTTGGAATTTGTTGGGAGGAGGAGAGGGTTGTCTGTGTACATGAGGCAGTTGTAACATTGCCTCAAGATTCTCAGATTCACCAGCTGGACCAGAGAGGAGATTGACAACTGACTTTTGGACATGCTAGAATAGTATTGGGAATTGCTTTATAATTGAAAAAAAGGGCCAGTGGGGAACAAGGTACTCAAGGGGAGTTTGTGAGGGTGTAGTGCTTTTCATTTTTTAATGCTGACTTATATAATTGCTTTAGTGAGCAAGTGCCAGGCTTTAGAGTAGGAATACGGTGTTTATTATGAGAACTAGATCAGTTCTAAGGGAAAAAGTGAAGAGCAGACTTTGTGGAGCCAAGAATGGTTTAAACCCAATTAAGCGGAGCTGCCCGATGCTGCGCTATGAGCAAAATCACGCAATTCCGCGCCAAAACGAGTTTTATACAGGGGGACTTGAAAGAGCTAGAAATTGGCCCAAAATGGCCAATAGACTACCAGATGCTTGTGCTGGGAACACTCCCCCAGGGATAGATAGGCTGCTCTAAGCTCCCCACTGCCACTGGTGAATAAAGAAGCCTCCCTTTATCCAAGAAAGGAAGTGGGCAACACAGGAACTTTCCAAAAGTCCAGAATACAGCAAAGCCTGTATTTGGACTACTCTAGGTCAGGAAAGACGGGAAACAAGGATAATTTTTTCTTTTTTCTTTTTGCAACAAACAGCAGGAAAATGCAATAAATATGTAACACAGGCTAGCGCACTTGAGTGTATAGCCTCAACAGGTAAATGCAACAAACAGGACAAACTTTAAAAGTGCAGGTGCAAAAACAACTTTAAACAGTTTAAAACAGTTCAAGAAGCAGAAATGCTTGCAGTTTAGCTAGATCGGACAGTTGCCCAGGTAGTAGCAGGAAAAAAACACTTTTATCAGGTTAGCAGTCGCTCTTTTAGCCTCTCTGCTGCTAGCACCACTCTACAGGACCATGAGGAGCTTGGCTGAGTAGCAACAAGTGCAAAAACCGCGCCAAAGCGGGTTTTATACAGGGGGACTTGAAAGAGCTAGAAATTGGCCCAAAACGGCCAATAGACTACCAGATTCTTGTGCTGGGAACACTCCTCCAGGGATAGATAGGCTGCTCTAAGCTCCCCACTGCCACTGGTGAACAAAGAAGCCTCCCTTTATCAAAGAAAGGAAATGGGCAACACCGGAACTTTCCAAAAGTCCAGAATACAGCAAAGCCTGTATTTGGACTACTCTAGGTCAGGAATAATTTTTTTGTTTTTTTTTTCTTTTTTGCAACAAACAGCAGGAAAATGCAATAAATATGTAACACAGACTAGCGCACTTGAGTGTGTTGCCTCAACAGGTATATGCAACAAACAGGACAAACTTTAAAAGTGCAGGTGCAAAAACAACTTTAAACAGTTTAAAACAGTTCAAGAAGCAGAAATACTTGCAGTTTAGCTAGATTGGACAGTCGTCCAAGTAGTAGCAGGAAAAAAAGCACTTTTATCAGGTTAGCAGTCGCTCATTTAGCCTAGCCTCTCTGCTGCTAGCACCACTCTGCAGGACCATGAGGAGCTTGGCTGAGTAGTAACAAGCGCAAAAAACGTGCCAAAGTGGGTTTTATACAGGGGAACTTGAAAGAGCTAGAAATTGGCCCAAAACAGCCAATAGACTACCAGATTCTTGTGCTGGGAACACTCCTCCAGGGATAGATAGGCTGCTGAATCTGCTATAACTGATATTCGTTACCAAGTTATGCTAGAAAGGTATCTTCTCTTCTACAGAGTCTGCCCTGTCAAAATGCAGGGCTTTCATGTTTATATGCTAGAATTGTGCCACTCCGGCGTGGGTGAAGCAAACTCTATGATTAATTTAGGCTCCATTCTATCTGCCTCTCCCATCAGTCATATTTAGCTCCTACATCTTAAGTGTCAGGCCCAAATGACAGCTTAGCTGATGAGTTTAAGTATAAGCTTAGTAATACCAGAACTAGACAAAGAAATGGATGACCATATTCTTGACCAAGGCAACTGCTGTGGTTCATAGTCAATGCATTCAGATTACCTAAATAAGCAACCTTCCCCTATAGGTGTCATCATTATGTCATTAGGTTCTACCTGATTCCTGGTTGCCTTCCTATCCTCTATAGAAGGTGCATACACAATGATTAAGTAACAACAAAGTCCATCTTTGACCAAAGTCTCTATAAAGGTCAAGCATTGGATTTTGTTCTTATTTATATTTTAGATATCTGCTAAATTATCTACCAACATCTGGATTTTAATTAACTGTACATAATACTTCCCAACATAGCAGTGCTATTGCTTATTTCCAAAGTTAATCATAGTAATTATATCATACCCTATTTGTCTTTTGTCTCTATTATATTTTAAGATAATGGCGTCCACCTTTATTTCCTTACTGTCCCTCAATCTTACATAACATATACTGCCCTTTCACTATACAAATAGTGAACACTTAAAAACGCCAAGGAAATCCATTTCTTTTTTTTTGTAGGGGTCATGGATCATCATTAGCTAGTAGGTTATGTTTTAACCTGTTTAACAAAAATCTCTAACTTTCTGTTATTATACACATTGTCAGCACTGACTTTTTCCTCCTAGTGTATGGCTTGAACCTGCAACATACAGCCAGGGACTCCCCTGACCTACAAGTATGTCTGTCTCTTATGTTGTTAGGTAACTGTTTAGTAATAACAGCCATCATTGTAGTGAATCTCTCATAACTTACTCACTCACACTTTTATTTGTTCTGAAATCATAGCTAAGAGCCACTAATAATATATTGAATTTCTTTAAATTTGTTTATTTGATAATCAGCTACATGGGGTGACTATATAGACGATTATAACTGGGACACCAATTGTAACCACATTATTATGTGTTTGAGATACAGATGCCAAGAAATTCACCTCCATAATGAGAACGCATAAGAAATGGTTAGGATCAGTGAGCCCCAATAATAATTCTTTGTAGTATATGGTGTATTATCTACTCCATGTACAACCAGTTACAGAAAAAAAGCGCAAAGCCAGTAAAACACTTAGTGAGTGCAATCACACAGATAGCATGTGCATATTTAATTTGTTTAAGAATTCTGGGGGGAGAGGTTGTCAAAGGGAGAAAGTCATGGGCAGTTTTTAAATGCTGCTCTAATTTAATTAAAAATGTTACTTATAGATTGACTGTAATGTTCTGCGGACAGAATGAAAATATGAGGCAAGGTATTCGGGGACAGTTGAGAGTGAAGGGACTTCATTTGCTTTACACCCAGCCGTAGCACTGCTTAGGGGTGTATAACAGCTGGTGCTTTGCAAGTTTAACTTTTTTCAGAATTTAGGAGTGTAATCATGGTGCTCCATGCACTACAAGGTAGTTTTGTCAGCCAAAGTCCAGGTCAATGTCAGTATAAAGAATACAATATGATTTAATTTGTTCATGCATTCATTTTTCATAACAACCTCATCCTAATGATGGTTATGAAGGCAATTAAAATTGCAAATACTGCAAAACAGTAGAGGCAGAATGCATTTTGAACAGTGAGTGCACAACTTATGAATTTCAATTACATGTGATTTAAGGAACTAGTAAACACAACGTATAGTTGAGCAGGTATATAACACCACAGTGTACTGGAGTTGTAAATTTTATTTCTCACACCCCACAACTCAACACATCTTAAAAAAAGCTAAATGACAAGCTGAAGTGCCATACAATAACTGGAACCATTTGTTTGTTTTACTTTGCAAAATAGAATAAAGCAATGGCCCTTATAAAGCAGCTTTTTTCTAACACATATGCTATTTATCATTCAGGCAGAAGCCAGTCAGTTTTAATTGCAATGTCCAGGCTACCTTGTGACAGAATGTTCGAATCGTTTCAAGCCAGATGGCCAAAAAACTGATTAGAGGACTGCATTGAGTCCAGCTCAGACAGTGAGTTATAGTTCTCTGTCCAATCTTACTCATCATGATCATTAAAAAAAAATCACTTAATTATTTGCTAGCTACTGAGTAATTCTGAAAATACAGCTACAGCAACCTGAACCCCAGCAGAATTCCCATTGCTTAGCCTGATACTTGACGCCCCTTGTATATTTCAGACAGTATTACTTTCCTCTAGAATATACATGTGTGTCTGCTGGAACCTGTTTGTGTTGACTAAGAAAGCATAATTTGAGCATGGATTGTTAGTACTTGCTTATGCAGTCATGCTAAAACAAAAAAGCTGCACTCAAAAGTCTAAGTTAGCAAATTATTGTTGTTTATCTAACCTGAAATTTCTCTCAGGTCATTTCCCATCTGCCCAATCAGTTTAGTTCAGTCTGTACTTCAGATCCATTCCAGCATGCCAGCCTGATATGCGTAAGATGCAAACACACATAGTGGTTTTCTGCTCACTCTGCTCATAACATCTAACGTACTGTCTGCTTGGGGAAAGTGGCATATCATATAATGACATTATTATCTGCATGATGCGATATGCATAGCTCCCGAACACACACACACACACACACACACACACACACACACACACACACACACTCACGGTCTTACAGATATTCAGATAATCCTTGCAATTCTGGTACTTGCTTAAGACATTTTGGAAAACAACACTTTTCTGCAGAAATGGGCAGTCCCTGAGTTTTGCTTTTTTTCCATCAGTGAGGTCTGGTAGCACAAAGAACACGCTGTCACAATGAAAGAGCACAGACATGCAATCACCATGCTGATCTTATCATAAACTGATTTAGTCTCAGCAGTGCTAATTGTATGTCTGCATTGGGTCGACTGCTTTTACTTTGTGAGGTAGATAAGCTGTTGATATATTACGTCTGATATGCCAAGTCCGTTCTCTTCTTACAGAAGGAATGAATGAGTTCTTTTTATTCCTGCTCTGTCATTTTAATTTTTTTTTCAAATGTGTGACATCACAAACCATTTATTGAATATGGTAATATAAAAGCTTGTTATTTTTGCCAGTCATCATTATACATGTGAACTTCTTGTGCCAGTGTTTGTGCTCCTGTGTTATAAATAGTTCATTATCTGATACTGGGTAATGTATATCACCATAGTAGTGCATATCATTTGCAGCTTATAGCACCATTGTTAAAAGGTATGGGAATTAACATTTTTTGATAAATTGTTTCAAAATTATATTAGTAAGACAATATTGTACTTTACAGAGCTGCTGTTTTATGGAAAATAATAATTCTCACACCTGATGTGAGATGGTTTTATTTTCTTTCAAGTGGACCTTTATGTAACCCACATATGTCTTCTTGTCTGTCAGACTCAGTCATATGAGTTACTTGATCTGGGACTTGGCTATTATTCAGTACTTCCCTATGTATAACCTTCCCTTATGAAAAAAGGGTCCCAAGTTGCTAACATCTGTTCTGCAGAACATTTAATATTTCATTCCACAAATGATATGCCATTTAGTGGAACTGAACTTTCTCAGGTGGTAGGCAGGTTGGAATTAGATCACATATGCTTATTTGCAGAAGACAATACACCTACCTAATGTACTCTATACATGCATTTAAAATTCTTCCTTTCCTCCATCCCCTTCTTCCTTTTCAACCTTTACTTGACCTGCCCCATGCCCTCTTGATTTCTTCTGTGGATTCCTTCTCCATTTCCTAATCCCAATGTCCATTCTGTGATACACAGTCCTCTCTATGAAAAGTACTTTCAAAGATCTAGGGAGTACTTAATTCCTGCAATTTGCTGCCTCTGCCCTCTCTGGCATTTTTTTTTTCAGAATGACCCCTTCACATCTCAATGACATGAACTTATGTACAAACAACATGCCCCCTCCCTTTCTCTTCTGGTCTCACCTGAGAAGAGCTCTTCTAACATCTGATCATATTATTTGCCCTATACCCCATAGATTGTTCTAGTAACCTTTCTCTGATTTCCTTCCAGCAGCCTCATGTCCTTTTCCTTATATAGCCTTCAGAACTGTATACAGTAGTCTTGGTGTTGAACCAAGGAATGTTTTTGTTTGCTCTGGACAGCAGTTTACACATGTTCTGGAGGGTCTTGTTGAATGACATTTGTTATTGTAGGGAGTAAAAGGTGCACTGAAACTACCAGTTCCTTACTGCTGGGCTGTCAACCTGATTGTTTGTGTGTCAGCTGGTGATTTTGTTGATACATGTTTGGGAATAGACAATATCAAAGGAGGGTAACCAGGGAATAAGGTAGTACATCTTGATGAGAATTGATGTGCAAATTGTATACTTTTTTCATTTATTGTTATTTTGGGGTAGAGATGAGGGTTGAGGTGAGATCACAGTAGTAGATTCCCCTACTAGATGTATGACAGCCTTTATGTCTGAGATAACTCTGCCTGAACTAAACACACCTTTATATGTTATTATTACATGATTTGCTAGTTGCATGTGATATGATTGCATGATTTGATTCCCTTGCAGCAAAACTAAAATTCTGACAACAGATCGTTATACATAATGGCGTAAAGGGATCCAGTGTCTGCCACTGACCTCCCCACATACCATAGCTGATTCATACTGTCTGGCAAAGGGCTAGTTGCTAAATCTGTCAAGTGGGTGGTATAGCACTCAATCTCTTACCTCTAAAATAAGAGACAAAGTTAGACATAATCAGTGACAGAGACTCCCAAATCATGGACACTTTTTAAGCAATTGTGGACCTGACTTAGAAAGCTGATAGAATAAGAAGGCAATAATTAATTTGCATTTTTCTGAATTAAAATAGGTCTGTAACTTTAATCATTAGCATTATGTTTGAGAGGAATCAACCACCATTACTCAAAAGGTCACCATTAAGACACACAAAGCAAAACTTTGAGCCCAAATCAAGGCATTTGGATTAACGACACAAGTGGTATGTATAGGGAGAGGGGTTATCCTGATTATCTCCTTGCTGACACACCATGAGAGATTTTCAAGAAGAGAGGGCATGGAGATTCATCCCAATTCTCATAAGTAGTGATAAAATTGTGGTATGAACCACTAAAAATTTACTGATTTTGAGATTTATGATTTTAACATACAGCAGCAATGTGCATGGCATCAAAACTATCCATACTAACTGGAAGAGCAATTTCTCATTTTGGCAACACTAAATAGACATTAGGTGCTGTCTTTGGACTAATTTACAAGAGAGAGATGCTAATATCATAAATGTGCTGGAAGTTAAGGATGAGAACAGCTTAAAAACTGGCATACATCTGGGTAGGACCAGGAATTATAGTCACTGCAAGTTATATCGTTTTATTAAAGTCATTGGATGTAGTGAAATATTGAAGCAACATGGATTAACATTGGGGCATCTCAGGGCAAACTATGAGACTAGAGCCGTCGCTTAGTTAGCTAACTGCTTATCCTTGTGTTGCATTCTACATTGGCACAAAACTGAACGCAGCATAACGGAAGGAATATATGAACATATTTGCATCAGAAAAGGTACAAGTTGTCACAAAAGCAAATATTGTCAGCCTAGCTATCTGGAATTTTGTAAATAATTTTATGTTATTTGGGAATATAAATATGATTTATATAGAAGTGTGACAGAGGAAATACTGGCAGCACAGCTATCTTTAATTGTATAAATACTTTGTGTCATTTGTGAATATCAGCAGGATGCAATTGCCTGTGTTACAAATGTGTTAGAACTGCATGTCATATTGTATTTGCATGTGTGCTAAAGAGATATTTTATACACCTATTGTAATTGTTTAACAGGGAGAGGCTGAAACACTTGCAAAACTTAAGAATAGTTGAGACTGAAGTACTTTATTGCTGGGCCATAAACAAGAGATGTTATCTTTCAGTTTCAGTGCAGCAAGGAGACAGGATGTCTAAAACTAGGGAGCCTTCTGCATTGTTTTGTGTTTTATTGTTCTATGTCTTCCAACAATTGAAAACATCTGAAGGCTATGTATTTTCATGAGGCAATGCTAAATGCTAGCGGTTTCTAGCAATGGTTGTTTTGAGCCTGGGAACTAAAGTCAGGTGACAAAAAGTGATGTCATGCTGCAAGTATCCCAGCAGTAATATTTGGTATTAATTTAAGAAGTCTCTGACAGAGTGACTGTGCATTTTGTTTTCGTCTTTGACCTGACAGCATCAGCTGGGAAAACATCCACTTACCACATCTATCTTTCCTTGCTGTAAGTAAGTTAATTAAGGTACAATAATTTATTTTAGATTCAGTTAGGAACATAGTAAAGATTAGTTTACATGTTTTCTGTATTTATTTGAGACTGTCCTGCAATGTTGTTTTAAATATTTCCTGTGATTTTGAACTCTGATGTCACTGTGAATACATATTTAGTATTGTCTTGTTCTTTTATTATTTATTATTAAATATATTTAAACCTTTCAGTTATGCCTGGTCTGTTTAGAGATATTTAAGCTCTTAGAGTACTTGCATATCTATTTGGTGACACTGTACAGGCCACTCATAATAGTCTGGCTCTTGGTCAAACTACCATTTGGATTAATAGTAACATTGCACAGTAAGATTGGCCACCCTTTGTTAAGGGCCTTAAAGTAGCTGATAAGGAGTGGATGGTGACAGTCAAAACTACCATATAGTCTGGGCAAAAGAGGGCATAGCTAATAAATCTGTTCCAGCCTTTCCCGTGTGTGTGTGTGTGTGTGTGTGTGTGTGTGTGTGTGTGTGTGTGTGTGTGTGTGTGTGTGTGTGTGAGTGTGTGTGTGTGTTTGTACATAAATCAAATCTCAAAGTGTGTGTGTGTCAGCTACTGGGCAAGGACATAAAGCACTGGTTGGACAGAGAGAGTACTGGAGATCTTGGTTTGGACACTCAGCTGAGATCTCAACCCTATAGCTCTGCCAGTGGGGAGTCTTACTGGTGATCTGGAGAAAGAGGGAGAAACCAACCCCAGAATGACTGTGGTCTCTGTGTGCTCTTAAGGGAAATTGCACTTTACTGTGTGTGTACTTGTCTTCCTCCCAGTGTGTACGTCACCCACTGTTGCCAGTGGTGAGGATTGAGGCTCCTTGATTACTGGTCTAGTGCTGGGGCATCACACAAGTAACAATGTGTTAAGTAAACATGCTTGTTGTTACAAGATGTTTTCCAAGTTTGCTTTCATCGTGCTTGAAAAAATTAACATGACTTCAGGCAGGAGGAGTTGGGAAATATTTTTGGAATACCATGAACTTTACTGGCAGCTCAGAATTAAGCCAACCATCCCCCAGGTGAATCATTCAGATTAATATCATTACATTGAACCGGACTTGGTCGAATGATCATGTCATTGATCCACATCCACAAAAAGTCACAATGCCAAATTCCAATATTGTCAAATTACATCCAATAATATGGACCGAGATAGAGGCAAGAGTTGTACTTCTGCAATATCGGAATTCGACATTGTCACTGTTCGACCTCTGGACTTCTCACAAAGTGGATTCGAACAAGTCCACTTCAATAGCATGATAGTAAACTGAATCCTTCAGTATTGCTTGTGTTCTTAAAATGAAGGCAGGGAAAACATTAGTGATTGTTTTGATGTCGCAATGTTTATTTTTTGTTTAAAAAAATTCTTACAAAAATGTCATTCATTTGTATATAAATGTATGTCATGGATGTCATATGACTGTTTTATCACATACTGTTTTACATCCCATGACTATTTAGCACATGACTTTCATCACATGATTATTGCATATTTAAAATGGAGTGCCTCTAAGAGCTATGTTATTTATGAAGAAGTCTTTTTTTTTAAGTCAAAAACAATAAACTAATGCTCCAATAAAGTGAGGTCTTTGGCGAGGACATAGTGTGTGTGTGTGTGTGTGTGTGTGTGTGTGTGTGTGTGTGTGTGTGTGTGTGTGTGTGTGTGTGTGTGTTCTATAGACTTCTAAATGCTGACTGGTTTAATTTTATAAGGACAGACTGCCTTCATGACTACAAATGCCAGCTTTCTGTACTGCCCTGTAGAACTAGAGTATCATTGTGCAAGCTACACCACTACTTGGAAGCTCCTCCTCTTTCTACCCAGGCAGTTCACTTCTAAGTGTAAAACATTCCACAAGTGCGAGCGTCTACTTCCACAAATCAATATGTCGATTCTGTTTTCTGCATTTTCTTTATGGAAATGTGGTAACAAGGCATATTTTCTTTGAAGAAAAATATCACTCATGTAATGTTATGTGAGCCATAACAACTGCAGTGAATATTTCAAATAATTTGGAAACATACCTGTCAACCTGCAGACATTGAAAACAGGTACATCCAGCCAAAAATCTGGGCATCTAATTAGAATAAAATATGCATAACACCTAACTCTTCCCTTTTCAAGTGGGAATGTGGGATACTACTCAGACACACATTTAAAAAACAAAATGACAATTATGGAAAAAATATAAGCACATTAACAAAGGCACAGTATAAAATCTCTTGATGTTTATGAACTATATTGTCAAATGCTACCACATGAGGTAATTTATTTTTGCTTCTGAAAAAGGGAGATGTAAGAGTTGGGTGTCCTCTTATTGTTGCCACTAATGTGTTGATCATGAAGTGTGTATTTCTGTGTACTATACAGTTTCAAAAATGACATATGGTGAGTCAGGATTCAGTAAATTGTGTGAAAGGAAAACCAAGCATGAAAATACGGACATATCTTCAAACATAGGTACAACATGTACACGGGTAAATCATGCCTGAAATAGAATGTTAATCCACAAACTAGGGACAGTTGAGAGATCTGATTTTAATGTTCTTTTATTTACTGATCAGTAGTATGAAACATTGCTGTGTTGCGGACTTATATAATGGTAAATACCACCACAGTAACTTCTATCTCATTTTCAAGAATAAAAAATTCAGAAGTCAGTAGACTCAAGATGTAAAGCATGCCAGATGTCAGCCTAATGTATGTTGTCTGCCTGTGCAAAACAGTTTAGTAAAAAGCAATAATTCCTAGAATGAAATGATTTCATGTTAGGCTAACATGTATTGAAGCTATATGCATGTGCCATTGTTATCTGACTTGCAGAAATGACAAAAGTTGCTGGTATGTTACATTCATTTACCTTCTCAAGATACATTGTCTTCAATGAACTGTACTGTTCTGTTTCATTTTCATTGTACTTTTATGCCTTTTTATGTTTTTATTTTCAGGTGGTGCAATATGCTGGCCAGAACCTTAAAGCAGTTGCATCAGATACAAATGTGAATGTGATCCCTAATGGTGTAACATGTGTCCTCAGTATAGTGAGTAGTAATGATGTTGAAACAGGAGAAATAGACATCCAGCCATCCGATTGCATAAATGAGAACATGATTGATTTTGGTCGCACCTACAGCATATCGAACAAAGGATGAGCTGTATGCACCTCAGACTGAGGCACAATCTGTATGTAGATGATATACACAATGTAAGCAATTATGCTGTGCAGTATGCAGGTAAACATCAGTACTTTCTTAAGAAGAGTCTTAAATTCTGGAGTGATAGCAGGAAGGACCATCACAAGAAGGAGAGCAATGATGCATTTCTTTTTGTGGATAACAGTGATATGTCCATCAGTGGTGAAACTGGGGGTAGTTGTATCAGTATTCCAGAATGGATAGATGGTAGTGTATGCAGCAGGAAAGAAACTGCTGCTAAATTCTATGATGGAAGCTGTAGCAATGATTGCCAAAAGTTCTTTGGAAATAATGTGTTTACTGACATACTTGTCATGAACTAATCTGATTCTGTTCTTAGATTCACTGTATTGCAGTTGTAAAGAAACAAAAAGACTTTATTTTTTTTTAATTTCTTGTAAGTCTGTCCTTAGGCCTATCATTTCTGTGCCTGGGGTCCTGTTATGAGTGTGTTTGTGAGCTCATAGGTTTTTAGCAGTTCTGCTGCAGAGTTGCAGAGGTGCAATTGCAAATGCAAACTATGACATCAGGGAATATACTAATGACAGCATTTATATCATGCTATCAAAAGATGAAAATAGCAAATGCTATTTCATCGAACCTAAAACATCTAAACAGCAAAATATCTAACATTCAGAACAGCAAATTTTTTCCTATGTAAAAATTTGCTATTTCAAAACACATACACACAACACAAGCACACCAAAAAAACAGCAATCCACACACATACACTTAAAATCCTACACCTGACCCTACACTAAACTGTACACACACTACTATCTATCCACTTACCTTAACCCAAACCCTAACCCTAAGGTCCGTCACTATCGCACACTCATCTAACCCGTGCCCTAACCCTAACTCACGTAACCCGCCCATAACCCTAACGTCCACATAATCACATACTTACCTGAACCCGACCTGTAACTTTCCACCACAGTGCTAAAAATAGCAAAGCCGCAGAAACGGCCAACCAAATTCTTTCCCTAGGAAAGAATTTGGTGTTCTGTGGCTACACTATATTTTTAGCATTCGCTGAATAGGGGTCGATATCACAACATTCGAAGTTTTAAAACTTCAATGTTCTGATATAGACCCTAATGACATGCAGTATTTACTTCAGTGATAGGCATATGCTACAGATACTCACCATGTTCTGAAATGGGATTTGGTAAAACAAGGAAGTCGAATGGAACATATTTTACAAGAACAGAGATGAGTGTATTAGGAATACAATTTGTGAATTACAAAAGGGTAGTTGAGCAATGGGGACAGATATGGAAAAAATCAAGAAATTGTAGTTCTGGTGGAAAACATTTTATTTATTTTTTAGGAAAAGGGTATATACATATTAAACACACACACACACACATATATATATATATATATATATATATATATATATATATATATATATATATACACATATAAACAATCAGCATATTTGCAAGGTGCATATATGTTGCTAGTAAAACTGGAAAAAATATCTGTTACAATTGTTTTAGTTTTAGGTTGTGGATCAAGATGTGAAATTCAGTTAAAAGAGAAGTGTTCTGTAATAAAAGAAGTAGATGGATTGAATACAAATCTTCTAACTGTACGTTTGGCTTTTTCTCCACCTACCTTTTCTGGATGGTAAAAATATGAAGGAGAAGAAACCTAAAGTGATATGTGGAATGCTATCAATGTAGGAGGAGGTATTCAAAAGTGAAAAGGGGAGAAAAGAAGAAGACAGCAAGAGAAAGGAGCAAAAATTATTACAATAAAATTAAGTTATGGAAGTCAAAGGTTGGTGAGATTAATAAGGACAGAAAGGAATAGTATAATACGGTAATGGAAAAATGTTATCTAATATATCCATGGAAAGAATTATAAGAAGATGTGAAGAATGCAGGGGTGCAGAAGAAGGTTTGAAATGATTTCTGAAGCAGGAGTTTTTTTTGTAGAGAGTATTTTGGATAGATTGCAAGTGACAACTAATATAAAATATAAAGTGAAAGTAGAAAGAGAGCATAATGAGTGAAATAAGGAATAAACAACACGACACAGCTGCTTGCAATATAAAAAGGATGAAATGTTTTGTAGAAAGTTTTGAAATTATTATAAATGGTGAGGATTCATAAATATGAACACTGAAATGGTGTTGTTTGGAAAGTAAGAGAAAGGAAGGAAATGTGAAATTGACAAATGGAACAAAAAATGTTTGTAACAATATGAGTGTTATGGAAAAAAGATGGGATGGATTATTTTATAATATAAAAACAGAATATGAAGATGTATTCTCTAAAATAAAAAATATGGTTATAGAAGAAATGATGGGGAGAAATAAGAGGTAAAAAGAATAAAAATGGAATATTTTTAATGTGATGATATTTTTTTTTTGACAATACAAAAAGTGTACATATTATTAATGTGAAAATGAAAGCGTCAGTATTGTAAAGGCAGAAGTGTAAATAATACAAAAATGTGCATGCATAAATATTAAGATATATAAATAAATAAACCCCACTCTGTTCAATTGATACCATGAGATATTTTGCATCAACTTGAGCTATCACCAACTGGCAAATGGGACATTGACTTAACATCTCATCTGAAGGATGGCACGGCAAATGTGACCTCAGTTTAACATCTCATCTGAAGAATGGCTCTGCAAATGAGACCTTGGTTTAACATCCTATCCGAAGGATGGCACCCTTAGGAGTATAGCACACCTCCCCTAACATTATAGTGAGCAATCTGAAAATGAATCCAGTCACCTCAAGTCGGCATAGACAGCACAACTTTCAGATCCTCCACACCAAATGAAAATTTGCTACCTGTTAAGCTACTGGCACTATAATTATAATAAAATATAGAATTATATCACATTATTATATATTTAAAATACAATTTAAATAGACTCTTATATGATCCTTTTAGTAGATGAAAACTACAAGTGTTGCCAGTTGTGCTTTTATTTCCATCAAATCTGTAGTATCAGAGAATGCAAAATTTCCATCATAAATACACAAAGATTAGTCCACAGTATGTTACACTGGTCTACAGATGGTCTGGTGTTTATTTATTATTTTGCTTATCAGGATATCATTGGGTTGAGGCCCATGTTCATTGCAGGCCTGGGGAAAAAAACAGTGCAGTAAAACAAGCAAAAACAGGAAACATACAATACGATGCTGTCCAGTCATCATTCTATAAAATGTGAGTCTGAAAAACAGTTATTGAATATATTGTCTAAGAAACATTTCTAATGTGTTGACTTTGTACTATTTAGCTTGTTAGTAAAAAAATTAAACAGTCCCGGTTAATACGTTATTTACATAGTGTATTACTAGCCTTTCTTCTTTAATTTAGATCAGAAAATGTCTGACATTACTAAGCTGTTTACAAGGGATGTTAGCAGACTTTCTTCTGTTTCCATAGTAAGAAACTGTTTTCTATTTACATGAGAACATTTTTGTTGTGTTGTCTTTTACAGTAACAATTTACACAGCATGTTTGTAGATGCTATGGACTGTTAAGATATCACTGTATTACACTGTATTACAAACCATGACATTTTTATTAATGAATAATGTCTGTTGTTGAGTCTTAAGATTATCCTTCTGTACATTATCCATGTAAGATATAGACTGTGAGACAAACATCAAGGGAAGCACAGCTGTTGAAGGAGAGCATGCTGGGTAGCCACAAGAACAGCTAGGGTGAAGTTCACCATTGCAATTCCTTGGCAGAATTCCTGACTAGGTACTTTATGAAGAATTTAGGCTGGATAAAACAACATACAAAGGATTGCATTAGGATTATCAGACTTTATACTAATAACTTGAATGATTTCTATAACAACTTTCCTGTCTCATTTTTTGGATTAGTGATCACATGTATAGTTGACAGTCTTCAAAGGAGCATTGATTAATCCCTCCTTTCTGAATTATTTGAGAAATGTAATATTTGATATAGTCTAAATAAACAGTACTGTTTTGCTTTTATTTTTTCATTTTGCCTTATTGTTATTCAAATATAAAATTACAATATACAAGAACAAGGCTTCTCTTCAGCTGACAATGAGAACTGCAAACACAAAAAATGTTGTTGTTGTTGTGTCTTTCGGCTTTTCCCGGTTAGGGGTCGCCACAGCGGAACTCCGGTCCGCTAATGATTGGTAGTTGAATTTACGTGCCGAGTTACCAGCCCTGATGCACAACCTTCAACGAAGGTACGCCCATTCACGCATGTGTCCCCGCAGAAGACGCTCTAGCTGAGAATCGAACTGGACAGCGTCTTACTGTGAGGAGACAACGCTACCGCAGCACCACCACCGCAGCCAACTGCAAACACAAAAAATGTGAGTTCATATTTTTGCTTAGTGATTCTAACATTATTGTATACCCTCCTCTTTCTCTGAGGTACAGTGATCTCAGAGTTACTCTGTATAACATACCTATATATATATATATATATATATATATATATATATATGTGTGTGTGTGAGTGTGTGTGTGTGTGTGTGTGTGTGTGTGTGTGTGTGTGTGTGTGTGTGTGTGTCTCTCTCTCTTTCTCTATATAAATATATATATCTATGGTAAAACACGTCCTGCTGACCGCAAAGCTGTGTTCAACCGCGAACCAAGTAAAATGAACAAAAATGTAGAACACAGCACCACAGCAAACCAATAACAAGCAAAAGGCAAAGAACAGTATAAAATCCAAACAGACTTTTATTCGAACACAGGTGAGAGCTTTCACGATAAAATTGCTTCTTCAGATCATACAAAAAAAACCCAGCAACATCTCAGATATTTAAAATACAATCAAATAAATATCTACCAATAAAAAACATGCAAATACAATAGCCATAAACATTTTAAAGACACAGCTTTCTTTTAAGGCAGGAACCATAGAAGGCTATTGCCATAAAGACACACATAACAAGATACCTATTAAAAAAGCGTTCTTTCTTTCAGAACTGGCTTAGGAGGTACTGATTCATTCAAGCTTGCACCTCTATGTGCTGATAATTTGATAATCCATCTTAATTCTTTCCCTTCTGTGACATTAGTTATATCCCCCAACCTAAAACATTCATAGATTACTTCTACTGTCATAAACTTGAACCAATTGTTAGTGCCTTTCTCTAGAATGTGTTTAGCAAGGGCACTATAACTATGGCCCTTATTAGCACAATAATAATGGTCTCTAATTCATTCCTTAAGTCGCCTATTAGTTTTTCCTATATAAAATTTTGAACAAGTCACACACTGTGCTAGGTAAACTAAGTTTTTTAGTGTCACAATTAGCTTTAACTTTAAAAACATAATGATTACCATTGTCTGATTGAATAAATATATTAGATACATCAATGTATTTACAAAATCCTCCAGGAAAGAATCGTCTGAAGACAGCTGTATACCGCAGCTTGAATCTCCCACCTGCCTTTCAACATTCCCTGATTGCAGTGATAATTGAGCTTCTCTTCTGCCTGGTGTACAAAAAATAATAATTTCCCACAAACATTCTACTGTATCCAATTTTTAATATTTTTCCTTTCCGCCACAGTGTTGTCAGGATCAGCTTTTTCTGCTGGTGTGATTGCATTTTTAGTAGCACAGGTCTTGGCTGCTTTCTCATGGCCAGGTTTGGAGCATACAAACAATGTGCTCTTTCAGTTAACAAATCCCAGTGTGGAATACCAGTCCAGTTACTTATTTGTGCTTTTCATTAAATTAATAGTGTCTGTTCCTTCCAGCTTCTCTGGTACAGCAGAAAATCTCAGGGTTTTCCTGGCATGTTCTGTCCTCTAACTCTATTTTTTGAAAAAGCTCTTTTTGAGCAGCCTCATACCTAGCCAGCTTTTTCTTCATTTCAGCCTCTGATTTTTTTCAGTTTTATCAATTCAGCTGAATAGCTGTTTAGAGTTTCTTCCATTTTCCAGCCTTTTATTATTTAAGCTGATATACTCCTTTAGTATTTCATTTATGTTAATCAGCTCAGAGCACATCTGACTTTTTTCCTCTTAATTGCTGGAAGCCAGCTCTTCTGTAAAAGCTGAAGCTGGAGATTGAACTGCTTTTTGCTGAACAGCTGCAGGATTCTTCCTTGTCAGAGTTTTCTCTTCACTTTTTCTAGTTGATTTTCTTTCGGGCTCTTTAGGTTTCTTCACTGCTGGCATGCAAGCAGTGTACTTACTAGCCAGTAATGGAATTTTACTAAAACAGGCTGTATTACTAGTCCTTATCTATCAATTTCTTTTTTTCATACTGGCAGACCTGATCAGTATGCAGTTATCTTGGAAAAGCCATTGCACTCAACATATTGATTATATCTGCTGGGATCTCATCCGAGTCTGCTTCTTTCACTGACTTCATTTTCCTTAGTGCTTTTCTTACATCTTCTAGTGTGGGCCCCTCATCATCTTTCATTGTATGCTATGTCTTGGGCAGTGCAGCTTTATTGGGATTTTCTTCATTCAGAAACTACTTCTATTTGCCTCTGATGTACTGTGGACTGGTGAGCCAGTTGTTTCTGGCATCCCATATGACTATCTTTCTGTCTTTGCTTTGAAATGCCATCTACCAAGTCACTTTCCAGAAACTAGTAAGAGTGTCTTTGAAACCTTGTTCTTTGCTATTGCAAGTTCTCTCATAGCCTCTTTGTTAGCCAACAAGTATTTCTTGTTAGCTTGGTCTGTCTTTTCTATCTGCCACTTTTTCCTGCAGTCATTCTTTCTTTTGATGACTTTCTGGACTTCTGCATTACACCACTGGCTTTCCTTATAAAACTTATTTCCATACATGGCTCAGCCACATACCTGTACTATAGTCCTCACACATGCCATTTTGAGCCTTTGCCATTCTTCCTCATTTCCTTCTATTTCCTTTTCTTCCTGAGGTGTTAAGAGTCCTTTAAACTTCTGTGCTTTCTCTCCAGTTAACTTCCAGGTCCTCAGCCTGGTCTGTGTTGACCTTAAAACTTTCCCTGACCACAGTTTGTAGCTGATTATGGTAACCAGTGGTTTTATGCTGTGGCTAACTGTTTCACTAGGGATGACTTTGCAATCTCTGATACTACCACAGTGCCCTTTTCTTACTAGTTGGAAGTCTACCTAAGTTACATGCCGGCCACTTTTGTACATGATCTTGTACATAGTTCATAGGTAGGTACTAGGCTATCAGCTCAAGGGGCTATGTAAGCCTAGCCAACAAGGTTTCCTGGCTTACGCCACCCAGGAAAGTTATTTTCCTGTACCCTGTCGAGCAGAGCCACCAAAGTGATCCCCAGGATGTATTTCCTATTTCTCATCCACTTATCAAGATTTTTCTTGAAGAGTGCTAATGAGGAACTTTGCTTGACATAAATGGGTAGCTTGTTCCAGAGTATGGGAAGTCTCTAGGACAGGAATCTATCCCTCCAGCATATCCTGTTTATTGTGATGACAAGGTTTAGATCCCTAGAGCATGTAGCTTGGATTAATTGGGATCTCTTTAGGTGTAGCATGTCTAACAGCTCAGGGTTTGACATAGCTTTATATGTTAGGCAGAGATCACCTCTAGGAGATATGCTACGGAGTAAAGCTGGAGTTTTTGAGATGGTAAGTGTAGGGCATCTGTTTGAGGCCAGTAATCCTCTTTGTGAGGTACTTCTGTGGCCTTTCCAGCTGCTGCAGATGTCTTGTGAGGTACATTCCAAAAGGGGCATTGTACTCTATAATGGATCTAATGAGTGTCGAGTAGAGGGGGACAATGACCTCTTTTTTCCTAGATGAGAACCCTTTTGTGATGAGGTGTGCCATGTAGAAGGATTTCCTGACTACTGTGGCAATGTGATTATCAAAGAAGAGATAACTGTCCACCTGGGTCCCCAAGTCTCTTATCACACATTCGGCATTAAGTAGACTGCCACCTATGTGATAGTCCATGGATACAGAGTTTTTACCAAAGGGGATGACAATGCACTTTTTGGCATTGAGCTTGAGGCCATGGCTCTGACACCAGGCATCTGTCTCAGTGAGGCCCTTCTGTAGGATGTCTACATCATTTGGGGAGTCAACTATGGCACCTAGTTTGCGGTCATCTGTGAACTTCATTAGCCAAAGGCCTTCTGTGCTAGCCTGTACTTCAGAGAAGTAGATACCAAACAGGAGAGGTCCCAGGACTGAACCATGTTGTACTCCACTTGTCACTGGTTTGAAGTCAGATTTGGTGTCTGCACCTTTTACAGTGTGAGTTTTGTCAGTGAGCCAATTGGCAACCCATCTTGTGACATAGGGATTTATACCTAGTTTAGTGAGTTTAGCTATAATTCCAGAATGGGGGATGGTGTTGAAAGCCTTGGTGAGGTTAAGATAGGCTGTGTGAACCACCTTACCCTTGTCTACAGCTTTAGTGACTGCCTCAAAGAAGTCAATTAGGTTTAGGAGGCCTGATCTGCCTTTCACAAACCCAAACTGAGTGGGGTCCAGAGTTTGGAGGTTACCAATGTCTTTGTTTATGAGTTCCATGATGATAAATTCCATGGCCTTACAGACCAGGCTCATCAGGCTAATAGGGTGATAGTTCCCGGGATCAGTGGTGGCTCCCCTTCTGTGGAGTGGGATAACTGCTGCTGTGCACCATTCAGTGGGCACAAAGCCTGATGTGAGACTATGATTGAACATGGTGCTTAGGTGGGGAGCCCATTCATTATGAAGTCTATGTAAAACACAGCCTGGGATGTTGTCCGGTCCCATGGATGCTGTGTTTTTGGCTTTAGAGAGTGCAGCTTTTGCCTGTGTAGTTGTAATTACAGGGACTCTGCTTTCTTCTTGTATAGATATGGGCCCTTTAGGAGGTGAGAGGGGGGTAAAGTTAGCACTGAACCTATCTGCCAGGACATTGGCAATATCAGTTGGTTCTGTAATTTTCATGCCGTTGTGCTGTAACTCAGAACAGATCTGGGTGTTGCCATTGAGATTCTTGACATAGCTATAGAATGCTTTGTGGTTGTCCCTAAAATCAGTGGCAATTTTGTTTTCATAGCTAGCTTTGAAGGATCTTATAAGGGATCTCAGCTTCTTACTGTGGCTGACCAGGGAACTCCTCCACTCATGGGATTTTACTCTCTTTTGCAACAGTTTCTTCCTTCTGTTGTAGTTTGTTTATGGTAGGGGACCACCAGATTGGCTTCCTTTTTTTGGAGGATAGCATCTTGGTTCTGTTTGGGATAGCACGATCCATACACTCGTGTAAGTGACTGTCTTTCTTGCTGAACCATGTGTTGGCCACTATCAAGCCATTTGTCAGACATGTGTCTAGAATGGACTCTCCTTTTTTATTCCTATTACACTACTCATGTGGACCCAGGCAGTCCTCATATCCTGTTCTGTCTGTCCTGATATGTGCATTCAGGTCACCTATTATCATCACTGATTCTTACTGTCCTGCTACATTTAGTAGATCCTGCAACTGCTGTCTGAATACACTCTTTTCCTCACTATCAAAAACCCTGCTGTGGTGCTTAGGCTAAGGTTATGAATAGTGTCCTATCCTTACTCTGCAGTCTGATTACTATGAGTCTGTCACTAATTCTGATGACATTCTTCACTGCCTTCTGAAGTCTCCCCCTTACAACAATTATCACACCATTTCCAGTCTGTTTGCATCCTAAGTACTAGACTCTGTATTCCAAGCCAACTGACTTTATTGCATTGTATGTTTATTATATGGCTGTTAATAAAGTTATTTTTAAACTGTGAATACATTTAAAATAACCTTTTTCTTTGGCGTTTTTTTTTTTTTGAGGGCACACACAAGTGTGAAATGTACAGTGTTAGATTACAACATTGTCTGGTATTTAGTACAAATGAATAAGGCTGCAAGCTGCTTCTGTAGTGCAGAGTATGATTCTCTGAGTCTTCATTTGTCTACTCTGTGTCTCTGATCATTTCACCAGACAGTACTCCTAGGCTGCCCCTGAAAAGGGATATTTGCATTCCATTGGCTATTCCAAGCTGTTAGTGAATGCATTGTACATTAGCCTTTGAATTCCTGCACCCTTCATATAGGCGCTAATTAGTGCTTCGATATATGCTGTGTAACTATGAATCCCAGCACGTCTTATAGTCACCAGATGTACTTTCAATAAAAGTGAGTTTCAAGGGAAGAGTTGTTAATTTTGCTTATGCTAGGTCTGTTTTCAGTGTGAGACTGTTTTAAAACCAAAAACACAAATAAGACTTTCAGGCAATGGTAAAAAAACTCTAACAATACAAAAAACACTGTATTAAGAGCGTAGTCAGTAACACAACCATTAAATTAGCATCCAAAGTCTTTAATATACAGCTTTCATCTGTAAAGACTTTATCAGAAACTATTAAAACACATTAACCAACACCTTATAAATACAAAAGCAACCAATAAACAACTAAAAGTAATTATTCAATTAAAACTCATTCACAGACTATTTTGAAATGAATAAATTCATGTATACATAAAAATACATCCAAAGTATTTTGCACTGTTGTAAAATAATTGCTTAAGTGAAAACAATATCATTTGTAAACCTTTAATCTCCTGTTTAAAAAAAAAAGTTTTATATTGACAGATTCATTTAGTCCTGGATACCTATGTACCTTCGATTTGCCACTCTGCTTCTTTAATCTCTACTCTGTTTCTAAAATTACCTCCCCTCAAATATGATGGGACTGATTCCAACAAAGGGAACAAAATCTTTTTGTATTTGTGACAAAAAATAGAATATTTGTATAAAGCATTCTTTTCATCTTGTTTTAATGGAATACCAATGTTCCTTAATTCTCTTTTCTAGGCTTCTTGTTGTCATGCCTACTTGAAAGGCATTACAGCCTGAGCACATACTAATGTGAACCTTCTTGGAAATATAATTCTCTTTTTTATATGGTCTAGTAAAATGTATGGTCCTTCAGAAATGAATCTATATGCAGAACAAAACTCACATTTATAGGTTGCTTTGTTTTCAGCTATCTCCAATTGGGGCATTTTGGTGCTGCCTTTATATAATAAATAAAACTTTTGGTTCTCCTGTATACAAACTTAGGAATATTCCCTACAACTCTAATAAGGTCTGAGTTGCCTTCCAATATTTTCCAATTGGTGCTGATGGCTTCTCGAATGGCATTAGCATCTACTGACGTGTCCAAAAAAACAAGCATTGGTCCTATATGCATTACCCCCTTCTCCTTCTTTAATTGCATTCGTTTGAAACTTAAAGTGCGATTTTAGTAAAATGGGCTCAGACACTACCCTTCTTTACTCAGTAATTTCCTTAGCTGCTTTTAATAACAAATCTTCACTATATCCCATATGAAGGAATAATGAGGTTATAAATTTGACCATTTCTCCAAAATGATATCATTGGTAATCATCCTTGAGGCCCGAATAAACTGGCCTCTCAGAATATTTTCTTTATAAGGATGATTGTTTTTATAGTGAAGGTATCCATTAGAAAATGTATCCTTCCTACAGATGTAACTCTCAAACTTTATATTTACTCTGTCCCATTCAATGGTTACATCTAGAAAGTTAACTTTGGAGCCCACATCTCCCATGATAAACTTCAGAAAGTCACCAAGCTTGTTAAGGTCTTGAACAAAGGAAACACTGTCTTCTGGACTTCCCGTAACAATAAAAAGAGGTCACCTACAAATCTTTTATTGTACCTAATTTTTGTACTTAACTCACTCATCTTAGCACCAGGTTGGTGACCACAAGGGGCCACTGCAGACCCCATTGCCACCCATTTAATTTGCTTATAGTACTTTGTATTAAATAAAAAATAGTTGTTTTCTAAAAGTACTTCTAATAGATGACAACACAATGTAATTTTGTTGCCAGATAATCCAGTCATTTTTTTCATTTACAGTCTAACCCATTCTACTCCTGATTTTTGAGGGATACTAGTGAACAGGGAAAAGCCAAAAGAAGAAGAAGAAGACTAGTGAACAGTGAACACACATCAACTGTGACCATAAAAGCTCTAGCATCACCACAGTCATACTCCTGATTAAAGTCACATAATTTGTCCAAAACCTCCCAGGAGTCTACACTCTTAATACAGTGTTTTTTGTATTGTGAGACTGTTTTGCTTTGTTTAGCAAATGGTTGCCAATGTATTAGCCATAACATTTGAAATAATGGTTTTAAATGAAATGCAAATCTTTGAGATCACATTAGAAAGAAAAAAGAAAGAAATTGTATACATACTAATAGGTTTGAATAGTGTTTTATAATAACTGAGGAGATAGCCAAGTAATAGAATACTGGTATGTCGGGGGGGGGGGGGTTCCATTACTCTGCCCAGGCCACATTTGTCCATGATCTGGCTTGTCTGTGTGCAGAACCTTTAGTAGTGTATACCACATATCTGAATATCACTATGAATTTGAACACCTTCCTTTATTTAATTTAAATGTATATGCATAGCATGTTAAATATACTCAAGTTTACTTTCTTTGTGTATACTGTTACATAGTGCTATGATTTATAATATGTAATAGGCTTTTAATATGATCTGCTAATAATAATCACTATATTAAACATGGTTCTGCAATACTTCATTATTAGTCATACAAACTGCAAGTTCATATTTTGAAGTGTGATTATATTTTATAGTAATCAATAAAATGAAATGAAAATTAAACTGTCACTTATTCATCTGAATTCTCCAAAGTGCAATTAGTCACATAAATGTTATATTTTGCATTTTGCAGATCAGATTAAGTGGTCTATTTTTATTTATAGCAGACCAGTTCCTGCTTTAGATGTACTTCAGTTATATAGATGGATTTATTTTTTTTCATAAAGCATCTTCTTTTTCAGGCAAATATTGCAGAAACACTGTAAGTTTCCTTTTTTAGCAGTAGACTAGCTTATTCATGCATGACCTTTCCTAGGAACATTACTTCTATTCAGTGTTTTTTTCAAAGGAAACAACCTCATGAATGAGAGCCGTTGTTTGATACAGTCTGTATGTGTTTGTAGAGGTGCTTGCATTTCTTTCTGTTATATTATAATCACTGAAACTGCTACCATTGCTCCAAACAAGATTATAGCCCCAAACAACTTCAGTCTTTTTTTTTTATGTTAAACCCAAAGCAAAGTACTTTAGACAACTAGGCCTGTCTCAAACAATAGACCTCTTATGGAACCTTAATTTTGTTTTAACTACTTTAAATAACTAAACTCTTCTAATGAGGCAGTGATTACTTTCTGTAGCCTTCATTATTCAGACTATAAAGTTAATATCTCAGTCTTCTTGCCTCAACAAAGATCCTCACTCTTTATTCTGATTTTCATTAACCATTTCCTCATTCAATTATACTTGTTTTTTTTTTTTTTTTTTTTTTTAAGAATGAATGAATGAAGACATAATTAAGTAAATTAACTCCCTCCTTTCCTGTCTCCCTGTCTTGTTCTACCTCGATTTACTAATGTGACAGGACTGAGCATATGAATTTCCCAGGTATTCTAATAAGTACAATTTCCTCTTGTTGTAACTCAGGATTATCTAGTTTCCCATTATCACATAACTGAAATAAAGAGCATTGCCCCTTAATCTTTTCGGTGAATCAGAAAGTTGCATTGTTGCCTACTTTCCTGTAAAATAAATCAATCGTTATCTTATTTTCATTAAAAAACACTAATTATCTGATATGTTTCTATCCCCTCTCACCTCACCTTTTCAGAGTGGACTTCTTCACTTAACCCCCTCTACTAATGTTTACTTTATAGACATTCTTTTACAATGACATTCTTCCCAGTGCAGATGTTCAATTTTTTTAAAGCTGAATCATAGATTTGGTCAACTTCTTCATTGTCGTGCGTGAAATTTTAGCATCAGTGTATGTTAACCCATGTTTCACCTTAAAGAGTATTTATTTATATTTTGGTCTCCATTTTGGATTTCTTTGATGCAGAATACTCCTCTTGTCAATAATAACCTTTATATTATACAATGACAGCTTTATAGTGAAGTGTAAAATAACCTTGTCAGAAATAATTAAATGTTTTAAAATGTTTTCCTCACTAAAGTTTTTTTTTTTTAAATGGTGTCAGGAGAAAACAATACAGATAATGTAGTAAACAAAAAAAAGAAAAAGAAAAAAAAGTTGATGCCCACCCGTATGCAAATGTTTTGAATGCTGCAAAGGCAACCATTTAATATGGGCCATATGCATTATCTTTTGAGTCAGCTGATCAGTAAAGACATTCCATTATCCCTCCTTATGAATGTATTACATGGCAGTTTTGTGATCGTATTATGACAAATTGCCTTTTGGGAGGAATAGGAACATATTCTCCATTTCTGTTCATGAGTTAGAGTCACAGTAAAATTATACTGAAAATTCTGTGCAGAAAAAGAAAACTCACAAGACTGTCACTTTTAAGAAACAGTTCAAAAAAAGATATGCAGTTTCATTGTCCTAGCACCAGATCTGAGGACCACTGCTTGGTTCCTAAAAAGAGCAGCTATTTCCCTGCTTCACAGAGGTTCCTCTTCTTCTCATTTCCCTCCTATTCAAGCTGCTGAACCAAAACACCTTTGCCTACCTTGTGAGAAAATAAAACTTCCAGTCTTAACCTGGTCATGCACCTGGTTTTCACTGTACCTCATATTCAACCAACATATTCAGCACAATATGTCAATCAATATGTACAATACCCAGAGTTTCTTGGTTCTAGGCCCCAAAATTTGGCAAACCATACATCTTTCTGTCAGTGTCCCCTAACCATACAGTTCAGGAAATGTCTCAAATTACACCTGGCAAAAGAAGCATAAATATGACTGTTTCTCTAACACAATAACATGGTACCATTGAATCATTACGTCTCCTCTCTGAATTGTTATAGCCCTTCTTTCTGTGACTACTCTCTACTCACCACTTCCTCTTTCACTCCATTCCTACTTCCCTACCTTCACCCAATCTTTACCCATCCTCCTCTTAAACTGCCAGCACACATTCTGCGCTTAATTCATATCTGAGCTTTGGTTGGCTAAGATCTACCTGCAGTCAACTGGACGTATAAGTGAATTTAAGTACACTTTTATCTGCACTTTTTCATATAGTACTGCATTTTATTTTATTTTTTTCACTGAATATTAATTGAATTGAAAATTGTGGTCTCTGTGTCTCTACAGAGAACTTGTTAGAAGTTAACAATTGGTAGCAGTAGGGTGTAGTTTCATTTCATTGATATTCTGTGTGTTTAGCTCTTAGCCTGGAGGGCTTCTCTTGCCATATAAGTGTTACATCTTGTGTTATTTCTGCTAAAATATCTGAGCTTTGGCTGGCTATGATCTACCTGCAGTCAACTGGACATATAATTGAATTTAAGTAGAGAAACATTTTCAGAGTTTGCTGAATCCAGGGCTGTATTTTAGTTTCTGTGGGGACCCATACCTTACTTGGATAGAAGGAAGTTTCTCTGTTCACCAGTGAGAGTAGGGAGCTTTGAGCAGCCTATCTGTCCCTGGTGGAGTGGTTTTCAGCTCAGAATTTGTAGTTTATTGGCCATTTTGGGCTAATTTCTATCCCTTTCATCTTTCTGCTATAAAAACCCACATGTGCGTGTTCTTTGTGCTTGTATCAGCTCAGCAAGAACTGCAGAGTCCTATGGCAGCAGAAGGAGAAAAGAGAGACTTTGGTTTGATTTAAGTACATTTTAGGCTTGTTTCTTGCTAGATATTTCTAATTCCACCTAAATGCTCAGTTTCTAGCATTTATTTGATATTAAAAGCCTATTTCAACTGTTTAATTGTACTTACTTACTGTTTGCACTTTAAAATTGTTTCTGTGAGCATTTAAACTGTTTTTACTGTTGTAGGCTACACACTCAAGTGTGATAGCCATTTTTCTGTGCTTTAAAGTGATTATTTTGTTTTAACTGCCTTAACTTCTTAAAAAAACAAAAACAATTAAGCTATTCTACACTTGTTTCCCGCCTTCCTGAAGCTAGTAGAGCCCAGTTTTCAGAGTTTGCTGAATCCAGGGCTGTATTGTAGTTTCTGTGTGGACCCATACCTTACTTGGATAGAAGGAAGTTTCTCTGTTCACCAGTGAGAGTGGGGAGCTTTGAACAGCCTATCTGTCCCTGGACTAGTGGTTTTCAGATCATAATTTGTAGTTTACTGGCCATTTGGGGCTAATTTTTATCCCTTTAATCTTTCTGCTATAAAACCTTGCATTTGCGTGGTTTTGCGCACTGCACAGCGCCAGTTAGCTAGGATTAAGTATCCCCGGCTCCACAAAGTCTGCTCTTCAGTTTTTTCCCTTATAACTTGTCAGTCTTTCAGCCTAAAGCACTCAGACCCACACCTTTTAGCCCAGCACTTGATCTAAATCTACTGCAGCACTTAATAACCCCCAGCACTCCCCACATCTGCCAGTAGGCAGTAATCTATATACTTCCCTACTGGACAACTACCTCCCCACTTAACAAAAGGAAACAGTCTTTATTACTTATTCAGGCATGTCCAAAAGACAGCTCCCAGTGTATTCTCCAGCCTACCTGATGAACCTGGGCATCTTGAGGCAATGCTACAACTGCCTCATGTACACAGACAACCCTCTCCTCAAACCACCAAACACTAACACTTGTGAGAGATGCACTTATACAGCTAATCTAGAGGCAAAGCTCTCTCCAACCAAGACTGGAACAGACAGTATAGAGGAGAAGGTAACAACTCGCAACACCCCACTCACTAAACATAGACCAATTAAACCAACACCTCCAAAACCCACATATAGTAACACCAAGACATATACAAAGGCTTTGATTAAAAATCTAAATCTGCCTAGGCAACAGATACCTCCAAAGCAGACACACAAGCAACCTCCTCCCACCAACACACCCCAAACAACACATAGACCACAAACTCGGTATGCCACACAACCACAGCCCATAAGGCAAAACAACATACCCAACACACTAGTGATAGGTGACTCTAGAGTCAGGCACACCTATGTCCCACTCACCAGGCTGGACAAAGAGAAGGTTACTGTCAGCTGCTTGTCGGGTGCCGGAATCCGCCACATAACTCATGCACTCAGGTTACTACAAGGCAAGTACAAATATGACTCTGTCATTGTCCATGTTGGTGTAAATGACCTGAGATGTACCTTCCTGGAATACATGAAAAGAGACATGGAAGAGCTCTCTGATCTTGTAGCCCAGGCAAGTATGACCCTAGCCCTGAGTAGCAACCCACCTTCACCAAAAATGATACCACAGTACAAGGATAAGATAATCAACTTCAACAATTGGCTAAGCTTCTGGTGTCATTCAAAGTGGATCCAGTATCTGTCTGCCTGGGATGACATGCTTGACAGGCCACAATGCTTCGCCAGAGGTGGTCTGCACCTATCACCCCTGGGATTCAGGATATTAGCCAAGGCTCTTGCCACCCCTATAGTGCCTTTTTAGGCAAGGCTCAAAAAACAAACCCACCACCATAAGAACTACAGGTAACAAAAAACTGAGGGCAATGCTGTTCAATGCTAGGAGTCTAAACCTCAAAATGCACTCACTCGAGGCACTCCTCAAAATGGAGAACATTGATATCTGTGCAGTGACTGAGACCTGGTTTAAGGCTCCCAAGGAATTCATACCACATGTTTTGGCCACAAATCCTGGACCAAAACACGAAGGGCAGAGGTGTGTCCATATTCATCAAGGACATCCACACCTCCAGGCTAGTTGCAAAACATGATGCCGCTGAAATCATCCAAGTGCAACTAACCCTGGGCAAAAATACATTCCAAATTGTAGCTTATTATAGATCTTCCCCCATGACCCAGGACCCTCACTCCTCATTCCTGGGGTCATTGGAAAAAATGAGGGTCCAACCAAGTACTATAATAATGGGTGATTTCAACTACCCTAACATAAACTGGGAAAACTTCTCTTGTGCTAATCTCCTTGCTCAATGATTCCTGGAATTTATAAACTCTAACGCCCTGGATCAACTTGTCAACACCCCCACCAGAGGAAACAATATTCTGGACCTGGTCATTACCAACATGGCTGAGATCAACTCTTCGCTTGTTAGATCAGACCATAAACGAATCACCCTAGATATCCACATCCTGACCCCACCCCCACTCAAGGAAACCATCACAAATAATTTCTACAAAGCAAACTTCACGCTACTCAAAACTGAGGTGACTAACTTCGTGACACCCCTTCAGATGGATAACACAGTCAATACAGTCACGACTGCTGAATCCTACACAAATGCACTCTACAAGCACCTGCATGAGTGCATGGATTGTCCTATCCCCAACAAACCCAAGACGCTATCCTCCAAAAAAAGGAAGCCGCTCTGGTGGTCCCCTGCCATTAACAAACTCTACAACAGAAGGAAGAAACTGTTGCAAAAGAGAGTAAAAACCCAGGTATGGAGGAACTCACTGACGGGCCTCAGTAAGAAACTAAGATCTCTCATAAAATCCGCCAAAGCTAATTTTGAAAGAAAAAATTGCCACGGATTCCAAAGACAACCACAAGGCATTCTTAAGCTATGTCAAGAATCTCCATGGCAGCACCCAGATCTGCACCGAGCTACAATAGAACAGTACAAAATATACAGAGCCAACTGATATTGCCAATATCATAGTGCAAACTTTACTCCCCCCTCACCCCCCCCAAAGGGCCTATAACTATACCAGATGGCTGTAGAGCCCCGTCAGTCACAAACATGCAGGTGAAAATGGCACTTTCTAAAGCCTAAAGCACAGCATCCATGGGACTGGACAACATCCCAGGCTGCGTCTTACATGAACTCCAAAATGAACTAGCCCCTACCTAAAATCCATGTTCAACCACAGCCTCACCACAGGCTATGTGCCCATGCAATGGCGCACAGCAATGGTTATCCCTCTCCACAAAGGAGGAACCACCACAGACCCCAGGAACTATCAACCTATTAGCCTGACAAGCCTGGTCTGCAAGGCCATAGAGCATATCATCATGGAACTCATAAACAAGACATTGGTAACCTCCAAACTCTGAATGCTACCCAATTCGGATTTGTGAAATGTAGATCATGTCTCCTAAACTTAGTAGACTTCTTTGAAACAGTTACTAAGGCCATAGATGAGGGCAAGGTGGTCCACACAGCCTACCTGGACCTCGCTAAAGCCTTTGACACTATCCTCCAGTCAGGAATCATAGATAAACTCATCAACCTTAACATAAACCCTTATGTCACGAGATGGGTGGCCAAATGGCTCATGGACAGAACCCACATGGTAAGAGTTGCAGACTCCAGATCCAACTACAAACCAGTAACAAGTAGAGTGCCCCAGGGTTCAGTCTTGGGACCCCTCCTGTCCGGTATATACTTCTCTGAAGTCCAAGCGAACACCGAGGGTCTATGACTAACTAAGTTCCCAGATGACTGCAAACTGAGTGCCATTATCAACTCCCCTGCCGACGTAGACATCCTGCAAAAGGGTCTCACTGAGACAGACACCTGGTGTCAAAATCATGGCCTCAAGCTAAATGCCAAAAAGTGCATTGTTATCCCCTTTGGTAAAAACATGGTACCCATGAATTACCAAATAGGGGGAAGTTCACTTAACACAGAAAGTGTGATAAGAGACCTTGGGACCCAAGTAGATAGTAACCTCTCCTTTGATAACCACATTGCCACAGTGGTCAGAAAATCTTTCTACATGGCCCACTTAATCACAAAAGGGTTTGCATCTAGAAATAAGGAAGTTATCGTCCCCTCTACTCATCACTTATCAGACCCCTCATTGAATACAATGCCCCATTTGGGATGTACCTCACAAGACACCTACAACAACTGGAGAGGCACCAAAATACCTCACCAAGAGAATTGCTGGCCTCAAACAGTTGCCCTATGCCGACCTTCTCAAGAAACTCCAACTCTATTCGGTCACATACCATTTACTCCGAGGAGACCTCTGTCTGACATACAAAGCTATATCAAACCCGGAATTGATGGACATGCTACACTTAAAGAAATCCCAATCCCCTCCAGCTACATGCTGCAGGGACCTAAACCTCACCACAACAATAAATAGGACATGCTGGAGGGATAGAGTCTTGTCCCAGAGACTTCCCATGCTCTGGAACAAAATTCCCATCCACATCAAGCAGAGCTCATCATTAGCACTCTTCAAGAAAAACCTTGATAAGTGGATGGGTGATAGGAAATTCACCCCTGGGATTATGTCTGGGGCTCTGCTTGATAGTGGGGCAGGATTTTAACACTACATCGTTGTCGAAAGCCAATACACTGTTGGCTAGGCTTGCTTTGGCTCTCGGGCCAATAGCCTAGTACCTACCGATGAACCTATGAACCTATTGACATTATCACTGACAAATTGTATTATTTCTTGAATAATTCCTCCACTTATTTTCAACCAACCAGCATTTGAATAACCCATTATTTTACAATTGTCAGCATTCATATTATGGGTTATAGAGTAAGGATTTCATGTCATTCAGAGATGTGCATTATTTGTTTATCTTCGAACATCCTGCTTGTCTAACTGGACCATACTGCTTGTGGGATGTGAATGTCAAACCCTCTCTGGCACTAAATTGTAATACTATATGTGAATACCAAACAATGCAGACCCCTGCAGCTGAGGGTTGTATTAGTACCTGTACATCAATTCCTGAAATCTCTTCTATTGGGAATAATGAACCTCAGCAGAAAGTCTGAGCATGTGCATCCTTGGTAACGTCTACACCCCATCTTTGCAGTGATAATACTGGAACTGTCTCTAAATCACTCTCACTGCACATATATTAAATTTCAAACATCATCTGTAGGAAGTATGTAAACAGAACTAGTCTAAAAATATTCTTGCAAGCCCTGTTTCAGGGATCCCTTTTAAAGGTATCCATTATTGCAGACTACACAGACTTTTGTGTAGGTGTGCATAGTCAGCAAGCAATATCTGAATCCAATCCACAGTTCATAACTTTGCCAGGTCCAGTATTTTGATTACAGATCTTTGATACTGTATTTTCTAGATTTCTTAAGATTAAAGAAATTTCCTGGGATTCAATAAAGCCTACAATAAGTGTACACTAAATGTACACTGTTCTGCGTGAACAAGCAACACAGGGATAACTCACACCTTCTTCCTGTTAATTTTAGTTTTCCTACTGATTTTCTTGCAGCTTTTAATACTGAGAGGGATTCATATAAGTTATCACAAAGTATTGACTACGTGTATACTTAGTATAATCTTTCTGAGTGACTACAAAGCACAACACATTTTGTAGGGATGTTATTGGATACAGACCGTGTACACTTAGTATACACTTCGTGTAGGTATTATTAAATCTAGCCCATTGTCTACTTCAGGTTCTAACATTTTCTTTTCCTTCAGAATTTTTATGCTACCTGTTTTGATATTTACAGATTATTCCCAATTTAGTCAGCTGTATCTTGTTAAAAAACAAACAAATGAGCAAAGAAAAAAAATAAGAAAATTGTAAATATACTAGTATTTTTAAATATTGTAAAAAATGTAATAATATAGTTGAGGCTTTTTTACAGTAATGTGACAGCAAGTCATTTGCATGGCCTAGAGTATGTATGCACTCCTATCCATAAAGTCATGTTTCTGTAGGAAATATCTGAGTACCTGCAAAGATGGCATCCTAGTAGGTTTGTAGCTCATGAGTGACTTCATCTTTTAGTAGGGAGTAAAAACCTGTCTCTGCATTTATATATGGTGAAGAAGTTTGATTAAGAATAGTACAATGAAAACACTAAGTTCCAGACAGTAAAAAGATATGTGTCTGGTAAATAAATGTTCTTGAGTTTGATTATTTTGATAAGAGCAATTTCTGCTAACGAATGCCAAACTTTTCATGGAGATACATTAATTCTGTCTTATAAATATTATGCATTATTTTTACTGAGTCAGATAAGGCAAATTAAATTCAGTAATGCTGATTTGTAATTTTTTATGGTGATAGAGTTGGAGCCAAACTGTAGACAGTTCACTATACTAACATCAAAAAGAAGTTCATTTTATTTCATTCATAGCCACTTAAAATAACAAATCAGTTCAGCACATTTGTAGTTGATTTACTGTTTAATTTTAGCAGCAATAAGTTAATGTCTTTAAGAAAAAAAAAATCTGAATCTGTTTTTTTATCCTATTTTATTCTAGATGCTTTCTGTGTCATATAACAGGTTATTTGATTTTCTCGCCTTGATATTATTTCTCGTGTTCCTAACTTTTTCAGAGTATACAATATCCTACACTATTAAGTACAAGAATTCACATTATCATGATATAATTAAATGTTGCTCCCAGCAGAAAATGACTATTCCACATTTAATTTAAACCTACAGTTTGGCGTGCAGTCTAATTTGCAGCAAGGTTATTTTCTGACACATACATTACTGATCTTTCTGCTGGAGTAATATATATTGCATGAGGCTAGAACATTTCCATTCACTGAAGTAACAACACAGTGCATTTTTATTCATCAACAAAGGCTACCAAAGCAGAAGAGGTTGTTTTTATTTTATTAGCTCATTGGCTGAATGCTGAAAAACCCACACTGCTGTTCTTCTTACATAGCTTATTCAAGTAAAGCTTAAAAGTGGGTTTACTCTAAATAATGCATGAATAGACCAGAGTGACGTACAGTATGATTACTGCTCATTTCACAGAAAAAATATCTACCATCCTGTTCTAAGTGTGATATAATTATTTTCTTATGAGGCATTTTAGTATGGGTTGTATTTCCATAGGTATCCTTTTTAAATTGTTAAACTTCAAGTATGCTCTAACTGTAGTCTAATGATACCACAGATGCTAGACTATTATGTACAGCAAACATACGACTGATGCAGAACTGTTATGTTATATAAGAAATAATTGATGAGTTAGGGAGAGTTTTTGATTTGACTGGAACCTAGATAATAAATTTAGCTGGAGAGCAATTTAAATTACCTACCAGTCACAACAGGATAGTAAACATCTCTCTCTTGTCTGGGAATTCATATATTGCACCAAACTTTATCCAACCCATAGTGCCTTTTTTTAGATAACGCCAGTTACACCACCTTCCAACCTTGTCAAACCAAACTGGAACAACATAAAGGTGATGCTAATTAATGAGACAAGATTCAGCAAGAAACTTCCTTCCAAAAAAGGCCTGCTGAACTTGGGAAATATGGACATATGCATCACCATTCCATTCTGCTCACCCAGTTCTTGATTTGAATGTAAGCAAACAGATGATTTCATCTTCTGTAGATACTTTAGGATAAGAATTAGTATCTCCTTAACAGAATCAGCCCCTATCCACACTGGAGTGCCAAGATGCTCCAGTCTAGCCCCACTTCTTTTCCCCATTTTTAAAAATAAACTTCCTTCAGACCTACCCCATCTCTCTATCATCCTGCATGAAATGGTCATCTTTAGGTCCAGCAACAACCAATCTCTCTTGGAAAAACATCTCCAAGGTGATACTCTTGAATTCTCCTCTTGGCTGTGTGCCAAAGAAACTTTTGCTTAACCCAACATCAAAAGAATCCCACCACATTACATATCAAGGACCAACATAACCCATCCACTGACTCTACATCAGGTTTTAAATATCTTGGAATATGAATAGATCATACCATTACCTTTTAGCTTCACAATGAAAAAAAGAACAATAAAGCACCTTCTGTTCTGAGCTCATAAAAATTCCCATTTCTTTTCCCCTTCAGCAAGAGCTACCATAGGCAAATCAGTACTTTTAGCAGAGCTGGAACATGGCCTTCCCCCTTATGGCCGCCACTTTCAAGACAAATTAAATATCCCTTTAAACCCTATACAACAAATCCTGTCACTTCAAACTACCCGAGGCCAAACTGCTACTGCCTCACACTCAAAATGGCTAAACAGTTGCCAGTTAAACAGAAAGCTTGCCTATTACTCAGCTCACTAGTATTCAGACTGATTCATCAGGACACAGTCACACCCCTCTCAGCCAAACTGATACCTGTTACTCCTGTCTACGACACCCAAAGTCACTCCAAGTCCAATTCAGTACTCCAAAGGCATAGAACAAATCTTCACTGTACTGGCCAGATGCTTTCTGCTTGCCCTAAAACTTTGGCAAGGGCTCCAACCAAACTTAAACGGTCACCCTGTCTGTACCAACTGTAAACCCTGCTTGTTTAACCATAGCCAGTGCAAATGCCTTAAATCAGAGCACATGAGTTAAGTCCAGCTTCATTCTGCTGCTCCCCATACATCCTAGCACCTCACTCCCCAGCTGATCCCCAGTATGGAACCATGTAGATAGCCTGTACTTACACTTGACAATCTTTTATATGTATGTATTTAACTGCTACTTAAAATACTCTGGAGCCAGTATTCCTTCATTTCTATCTGCATCTGTACCTTGCATTTATACTGCACATTGTGATCACTATGAGATTATATATTGTGAATTTTATTGTCTCTGTATAACCCAGACTTGGTCTGAAATTGTTCAGCTTTAACCAATATTCTACCCTAGCAAACAACTAAAATAAATAAATAATAAAATATACACATGGATACATGGTTCCAGTGTGGTGATAATACACTTTTCACTATCATTCATTCAGACTCTTTATTAAGAGCATCACTATCAGTGGTAGCGGCATATATCCATTATCTTCAGAAACTCCATTACATCTAGAATTATACAGCAAGATAAGACCCTATAACTCTTCCATGCTCTGGTAACAATAAATAAGATAGATAATCATATCCTTGCAAACTACTGAACCTCTTCTATGTCTCCCACTGCTCACAAGGTATACATATAAAAGCAAGAGTCCCTCTCCATAGAGCTTAACACTATTATCCTTGAGGACTATCTAGAAACAGGAAGCCCTAAGGTACTACAAATAAATGTGCTCTGCATTTCCTTGACTTCTTCAATGCTAACTTACTTGACCTGATCATGCATTCCGCTACCAGGTACCTAAATGTTCTTCATCTTTTCATCACCAACATAGTACCATTCTGTTTTACACCTGTAGCAGCTCAACCACTAATTGGAAATGACCACCAGTCAGTGGTATTCTCACTAGAAACATTACCAGATTACAACCAACACCCCTCACCCGGCATCCCGGCATCTTTTCATCTTTGGAGATTTCTCCAGTGAAATCCTACGATGACCTGATGTTAGTTTAAAAGATTCCCACAAGCTGAAGGCCCATAGACCTACACTGCTGCATTTACTGATACTTTTTGTTCCCATCTTAATCCCTGCATGAAGATGTTTTTCATGATCTGACACAAATACAGCAGAAAACATAGGAATAAATCCCTATGATGGAACCCTAGTATAAACAAACTTTACAAGAAAACGTAAATGATCTTCACTCTTAAAAATAAACTGACAACTCTATTCTCTAGAAATGCTCCCAGGAACAAGCTAAGAATTTAGGAACAAAGTCAAGCCTACCAGAGTAGATAGTAGGCATATTAGCAGGTACATTTTGTTTAAAGTTCTCCACCTGATCCCTGCCCTGCCTACCCCATATTACACAAGATATGCAATTTAACTATAATCACCTCTGACTAAGTTATAAAAGCCCTCACCAGGGTGAAAAGCAGTAGCTCCATGAGGCTTGACATTGTGCCACAGTGCTTTCTTGTGAGCATGAAGCACTGTCTCATGGAACCAACCCTAGTATTGTTCAGCTTCAACCTCTTAACTGGTTTCATGCTTAACGTTTAACAAACAATAGTGGTCATTCCGTTCTTCAAAGGATGGACCTACTACAGATCCTGGCAACTATAGACTGATAAGTCGAACTAGATATATGTATAAGGTGATTGAATGCATTATTGTGGACTTCATAAAGAATGACATACACAGCATATATTCCTTCAACCCACATCAGCTTTGGGTTCATAAAGGTTGGAACCCGCCTCCTAAATCTATTGTATTTTGTTGAAAAAGTCACAGTGGATGAAGATACATTGTTATACATACCGAAAACATAGACCTGGCTAATGCTTGTGACAGTATGCTCACTTCAGCATCACAGATAAACTAATCAAAATAAAAGTAAATCCATATGCAACCTGCTGGATAGCAAGCCTGGCTCAGAAACAGAAACCAATAAATTAGGGTTGGAGACACTCTGTCCTCTCAAAAAGGCTTGTTACTCATTCAGTTCCCCAGAGCTTGGTACTAGGACAATGATTATTTAGTATATACTTCTTGGAAATCAAACCTGACACAAAAAGATTGTAACTTATTATGTTTACTAATGAGTGCAAACTTGGAACTAACATCAACTTTCCAGAAGACTCCTAGAACCTACAGGAAAGGGTAATATAGTCTAACAAATTGTGGCAGGACCATGTTCTAAAACTAAGTGCTAGAAAGCATAGTGTTACATCCTTTGGTGAACATAAACACCCATGATCCTACTGCATAGATGGCACTAGCCTCAAAATACATGTAGTCATTATGGAACTGGGTACCTTTGTAGATAACAAACTCTCGTTTGCAAACCGTGTATCAATGGTCAACATAAAATCCATCTACCTAGCTTAGATGATTACCAATGATATATCTTTTAGATTAAATGATGTTATCACCCCTCTGTACTACTCCCTTATTAGGCGTACAATAGAATCCAATGCCTCCTTTGGTATGTACCTTTATAACAACATGACCTATCCTCACCAAGAATACCCATGGCCTGTACTACATGTCTTGTGTAGAATAACATAAGGACCTTTCTATAATTCTGTCTCATATAGATTTTTACGAGATGAGATCTGCCTAGCCTACAAGACTTCAAACCTCTTTTACTTCCTACATGTTTGCAAAATCTGTAACACCTCAAACACCTTCACAAAACACCTGAGCTTTTACCATAATATAAATAGAAGATGCTGCCATGATAGATTGCTTCCCCAAAGAATTAATTTCCTTTGGAATATGATTGCCTCACAGTGTCAAACAAAGTAGCTCTCTGAGTGAATGGGTAACAGGAAATTCACCCCTGTTGTAGCTCCATAATCCTTTACGGAAAAGGGTAGTGAGTAGTGAGACTACTTAACAAGGATTTAAACTGACTTACTTTTTTTGTTAACAGGATAGATCCTATTGGATTTCAAACTTCAAACATAGATGCAACTATTTAGATATGTATACAGTATATGCAATTCAGTACACACAAACAGGTTGGACCTGTCTTGCCAACATGACAAGTAACACAAAAATTGCAAGAAATGCTAGCAGCATCAGTACAGTAGGGGAGTAGGGCCACTGATGGAAAGAGAACTCTATGAGTCACAACTAATAGATTAAAATGAATGAAAAAGGAATTTAGTGAGTGTTGGACTAGATAAAGTAGAATATTGTGAAAGGTACTTTTCAATGGATCACAATTAACTAGGTTTAAAAGGGGATTGGAAAACAAAACTGTGATTCACTGCTGTATGTGCAGACGCACAATACACATTGACATACTAAACATTGCTGATGTATAAGCACTGTTGTGCTAGGTGTTGCAGGTGTATAGGCTCACAGGTATATATACTAGGCTAATGACCACCAGTGCCTTTATAAGCCTAGCCATGCAACCCAACCCAATATGTATCATGGGCTTTTATTAAGAGTGGGCATGTATGTTAGGAAGTTTCTAGAGGTTATGTGGGGGGTATGTTAGTTTGGGCATTACTGTCTACCTCTATCAGAGACATGGGGGCCAGATCTGGGGTGAATTTCTGATTTCACATCCATTGTTCAAGATTATGGTTAAATAGGATTATAGATGGACTCTGGTTCACATGGATAAGAGCCTGTTGCAGAGCATGGGGATCCTCTGAGACAGATATATCTGTCTTGCTGACATATTTTATTTATGTCACAAGTAAAATTGAGTTCCTTGGATCTTGTGGTTCTGATGCTGTTCATTTTGCAGATGTGCAAAATGTCCATCAGAGGTGGGCCTGGGGATGCCTTGTGTACAAGGCATAGATTACCTCTCAGTAACCTGTAGAAGACTGAGTATAGAGATAAGGCTTTAAGGCAATTTATATAGGGCATTATGTTTATTCCTTGGATTCTCCTGGTAAGGAACTTCTGTAGGCAATCCAACTATTGCATATGTGTGGCCAAAGAGGGGCATTATACCCAATGATGGGACTGATAAGGGCTGAATAAAATGCCACTATTATTTCCTTGCTGCCATGCACTTTCTTATACGTTGGGTGACAGAGAATAATTTTCTTACTACCTTGGTCACATGTTGGTCAAAGGCCAGATTACTGTCAACACATGTTCCCAAATTCCTGACTACTAGGTTGTTTAATCATTCGAGTATTTAACCTGAGTGGCAGTTTTCTGAAAAGGCGTTATAATGCATTTCTTTGCATTGAGTTTTAATCTGCGACTTTGTCACCAGTCATTTTGTCTGTGTTAGACCCTCTTGTAAGATGCTTGTGTCATGGGGGAATCTATAATAGCTCCCAATTTGTAGTCATCTGTGAAATTGGTCAGCCAAAGAGCTTGATTTTACCACTGAGAAGTAGATGCCAAATAGGAGCAGTCCCAGCACAGAGCCCTGAGGTACCCCTGCTGGTGACAGTCTCTTAGTGGAAGTGATCTCACCAATCCTGACTACCTGGGTCCTGTCTGTGAGCCAGCTGGCTATCCAATGAGTTCTGTAGGGGGTTACATCCAGTATGGAGAATTTGGCAAGTACACCTAAGTGGAGTCTTGTACTGAATGCCTTATCCAGGTCCAGGTAGGCAGTATGCACCATTTTCTCCTCATCCATTGTCTTGGTAACCTTCTCAAAGAAGTCCAGTCCCTTGACAAAGCCAAAGTGGGTTGGAGCCAATGTCTGAATGTTGCCTATGTCTTTGTTGATCATTTCCATGATCATTTGTTCCATGGCTTTGCATGTTAGTCTAGTCAAACTAATAGCTATGTAGTTAACAAGGTCAGTTGATGGTCCAGCACTGTGAAATGAGTTAGCTGCTGCAGTCCTCCATTCTCGTGGCACAAAGCCTATTTTCAGGCAGTTGTTGAAAAGTGACTCAAGTAGTCATGATAGGTCATGTTTCAAACTATTTAGGAGGCATCCTGGGATATTGTTGGGGTCCAGTAAGGCAGCATTTTTGACCTTCCCAAGTACCACCAGGACCTGCTCTTTGTTAATAATTGGGGTGTTGTGCTAGTAGCTATTTCATGGGGGAAAGCAGGGGAGAGTGGGGGGTGAAGTTTGAGCTGAATTTCTTAGGCATCACATTTTCTATATTGGTCTGCTCAGTGAAGGTGGCACCATTAACAACCAGTTCGGCACACTGCTGTGTGCTGCCTTTGAGGTTTTGGACAGAGCTATAGAATGTCTTGTGTTTGTCATTAGCCTGTGAGGCTATCTTGACCTACTAATTTGCCTTGCTGGACTTAATTAGTCATCATAGTTTCCTCTTTGGTTTAATTAGAGAGCTCTTATCATTATAAGAGTTGATTTTCTGGATTTTAGCCATGACTTTTCAAGTTGTTCTATACTCTGTTATGGTTAGAATTCCATCAGTGTGGTTTGTATTCAGTTTGTTTTTGGCTTTATCTAGTAGGTAAAGCAGCCAATATACATCCATTTACATGGTTGTGCAGGGTCTCTCTAAACGATTCTGTATAGATTGCTGTGAACTCGAGTTTTGGAGGAGCACTGAATTTTGACAAACTATCTCTTAATAGGATGCTGTTTGCTTTAGAATATTTCTGAATTTTTACAGGGTTTGCTGGGTTACTGAGTTGAGTTTTATTTTGAAGGAGACAGGTTTATGGTCCAGCCTTACCGGTGAGGACATGACACTGGGAGAAGGGGGTGGGGGCAGTGCTCTCTCTCATATTGGTAAGAACCAGGTCCAGATGTTTGAACCTCTAGTGGATATGAGTAATATCTGTTCAAGGGTATTTGTGTTAAGAAATTCCAGGAATTGCTGTGCCTGCAATTGTGAAGCAGTGTTTGTTTCCCAGTCTGTAGAGAGGTCGTTAAGGTCTTCCATGAATAGGGTATTTGGTTTAATGGCTAGTGTCTCCACTAGGGCTAGGTATGAGATATAGGCTTCTAGGGACAAAGCAGGTGACCTATAACTTGCTAGGATATGGTATGGGACTTTGTCTATGGTGACTTGCACATGGATAAATTCCAGGGCATTGTCCTTTTTCACCAACCTAGGGTCATGCTTATTGCTAATATTGACTGAGATTTCACCACTTTTTGTCCTTGTCTGTGCAGCTGATGGTCTAAATTTGTAGAACACATTGACATCAAGACAATATATTGTACTGCCTGAGTACTTTCTTCAGATTTAAACCATATTGTGGTAACAATACAGATGTCTATACTCTCCAAAGTGAGGAGATCTTGTAGGTTGTAGTGTTTTTTTTGTTTAGGCTCATAGCATTGAGCAGTAATACCTTTAAGTTTCTTTGTTTTTTTGTTTTGTTTTGTTATTGCTATGTCACTAGGCTTGTCAGTTTGTCATTGCCTAAAAAAGGCTCTAAGTGGTGGACAAAGATTTAGTTAATATTCAGAAGCTTAGTGAAGACAGGCACAGACCATCCTTTGCAAAGCAACATGGTTTTCTAAGTATATCATCCCATGCTGATAAATATTAAATCCCCCTGGAAAGGCACCAGAAACTAAGCCAATATTTGAAGCCAATCATGTTTTGTTTGTACTGTGGTATCATCCTTGGTGAAGGTAGAATGCTGCTCAATGTAAGGCACATAACTGCTTGAGACACATATTTCGATAGATCAAAAATGTCTGTCGTCATATAGTCCAGAGTAGTATGTCTCAAGCCATTTATGCTCAAAAGGACTATGATAGAATCATACTGATACCTGTGGTGCAGTGACCTGAGTGCGTGCATAACTTGGTGGATCCTGACTCCTGAAAAGCAACTAACCGTTATCTTTCCCTTTGTCATTCTGGTGAATGGGCATCTGTGTGTCATACAATGGAGGCCCATTTGAGAAGAGTCCTGGGTAATGTGTTTGTTTGTCTTATGGGCTTTGCTTTTGGTGCTTCACAGAGCATAGGTGTATGTGTGGCATTTGATGTTGCTTTAGGTGAGTGCTTTTGAGACTGCTGAGGATAGACTGTTTATAGGCTTAAGAGGTCTTATAGGTTTGGGAAGATTGTCTTTTAGTACCTCAGCATAAGTTAGTCAATGTGTGTGGTGGATGCAATGTGTGTGTGTGTGTGTGTGTGTGTGTGTGTGTGTGTGTGTGTGTGTGTGTGTGTGTGTGTGTGTGTGTGTGTGTGTGTGTGTGTGTGTGTGTGTGTGTGTGTGTGTGTGTGTGTGTGTGTGTGTGTGTGTGTGTGTGTGTGTGTGTGTGTGTGTGTGTGCCTGTGTGCGTGTGTGTGTGTGTGTGTGTGTGTGTGTGTGTGTGTGTGTGTGTGTGTGTGTGTGTGTGTGTGTGTGTGTGTGTGTGTGTGTGTGTGTGTGTGTGTGTGTTCTTGACAACCGTCTTTGTATTCAAGATTTTTGCCTCCAGTGAAATTGTGTACATGCATCCCTTGCTTACTGTGTTTGTTTCTTTAAAGATTAAATTATTGTCTGCAAACATGAGGCCATGTTGTCTGGACCTGTATTTGGTTGGGCTACTACAGGTTGTTGACTGGGCTATACAGAGGTCTCCTTGGGTGGTCTCTGGGGTTTGGCACTAAACTAGGTTTAATTGTGCTAAGATTTGTTTATAGAGCTGTTTAATTTGCATAAGGTTCATACCTGTCCCTCTTTGTGCAGGACATTCCCTATATGGGCAGTCATGTCTTGTGAAAAAGAAAATGGCAAATATCTTGAGATTTTACGACAAAAAAAGTATTTTCTACGTTTTCTTTAATAGTTTTATAAAACAATTATTTTGTATCTGAAACACCTAAATGTTATATGAAACATCATAAGCAATTCAAATGCTACAAGAATAAGCTTTTATTTTGGCAAAAATGTGAAGTTCTGTTCTTTGCAATGGCCAAGGCTATGGTTTGTCCCACAAAATCTTACATTTTGGTAAAAATGTCCCATTTAGGGCATTTGAAAATGTGGCAGTCCTAAGGCAAACTAGCTGTTCTAAGCTTGTATCCCCACAATGGCTTTCTTTTAGCTACACTAATTTACAGGCTTCAGTTCAAAGAGTAGCTTTATAGAATGAGCTCTCTTTCTGAAAATACAGCAAACAGGCATATTGATTTAAGACCTTCAGAGAAATTGTTTTCATGCCGTTTCCTTATATCTGGAATGTGTTTTTCTAACAAGTGGATTTCCTTCAATCTTTTTTGTTCCCCATCCCAGTACTGTTAGCCTGCCTGTGCAGGCTTGAGTGTCAGGTGTAATGTGAGTCAATGGGGGTTGGCCTTGGGCAGCAGGGTAGGCCTAAACTATCAATCAGTATCACAAGGATGGAGCAGGTAAAATGACTGAAGGAAGGAGTGTTGGGAAACAAAACAGCAAACATATGGGAAGGTAATAAAGTAAGTAGCATTTGCTTTTCCATACAACCAGTGGATTTCCAGAAGAGTGCCAAGGCCCAGTAATATTTTGGTGGGGTAAGACTTTTTTAATAGTTATTCTTAGCAGTTGCATTGCTTGTGGACTTAGATAAATTTAAGCAGCTGTGGCTTTAGTGCTGGGTGTTTAATTGTTCTGAATAATGGTTAAGGCCATAATGAGGCTGTGATCCACACAATGTGTTTAACTAAGAGGTGTAGCAGAGACGTGAAAGAATACTGATTTTATTTTGTATGAAAAAAGTGTGGATTAATGAGTATGATGTTTCTAATATAAATACGATAGTTTAGTACAGTGGTGTGCAAGCTTAAAAGGGCCTGTATAATGAAACATTTAAATTTTATTTTATTTATCCTTTGTTGACCTGGTTAGTCCCACTAGGTTAGTGGTCTCTTTGGGGAGACCTGAGGTAGTATCTGTACTACTGATCAAAGCAACAGGGAACTTCCCTCACCTCTTTTTGATAGGTGCTGCAGGATCTTTTATATCTACTTGACCTACTGCTAATTCAAGCAGCAGAGAGCTTGGTTTAACAACTCAGCTGAAGGAAGACACAAACATGTAGTTTGGGTTCCTGGTTATCTGGCACTGGAGGCTCCTTTGTGTGTGTTTCTTTTGGCTGATAGGGAGGGAACCAAATATCAATAGACTTCCCTGAATGATAGGGTGATTCATGACCTATAGCTTGTGAATCTGGACACAGAATCAGTATGAAACCATACCTGGCACTTGTAAGGTATGTGTTTAGATGGGGAAGTATTCCTGTAACAAGGCTGTGCCAAGGGACTACATAATGGCTTGTGTTACATTTGAGAAGTTTTGTACAGCATTGCATTCAACATGGGAAAGTGGAGACAGGGGAGCAGTAATTTACCTAGATGATAGCTTGATAATGCTGGACAGCAAAAGACAAAGGAGAGTGTATGTATACATTATTGTAACAGCAATTGTGCAACAAACTAGGGTTCAATTAGCAACAGATAAGATGGAGGGACCAGCTGAGGAATTAGATTTTGAGATTGGGAGGTGGATATTTTTGCTTGTGTATTTTCTTTTATTTACCTGAGGACAAACAGTGGTGCTGAACGACAAAACTAAATGTATTTGGCCAGAGAAGTATGAGAAGCGATGTCTTCTCAATACTGGGGCTGTTGAACTTTGTAGACAGCAAGTACAGGCAGGATAGTCACCAGATCAGTGGCAGCACTGCTTAAGCCAAAGAAGCAAGACCATCAAAGGTTGGTCTCCCTTGCAGGTCAAGCAGGATCTAAAAATTTGGAAAGAATCTTTGAAAGATTTTAATGGCACCTCCTTCTGGTAGGAGGACTGGGTTGACAACAGTAACTTTGACAACAGTAACTTTGACATCATAAATGCACCAGGCACTGTGGGTATAGGAGTTTTTAAAGGGAAATCAATTATAAATTGGTGATGGAGGGAGTGGAAATTGGGGTATACTTTAGGACATCCCTTTCCTTCACTAAATGTCCATTTATGGTTAAGGAGTGGAGAACAAAAAGGTTGTGCTTCAAACTCCTAATGAAGGCATTGTCCAATCTCTGAACAAGACAATTTTTAACACAAAGTTCATCCGCTGCTGATATTAGTGTTACTGTTTAAAATTTAATGTATTAAATTTCATTGATTTTGGCAGAATGAAATCCATCTCAGCCTTTCTCATTTGTAGTTGCGAAAACTAGCATACTGTTATTCAGCAGAGGTTTGGAATGGCTTGAATTGCTGGAAATCTTACAATGGGGCAGGTAGAGTAGTTGAAGAACTCTTGCTTTTTTTGCAGTAGACAGAATTCTGGAGGGGTACCAGTGAGATAATTAGTATAGTTAGCAGAATGGAGATGCTGTTAGGACCACGAGAGTGTATCTAACAGCATTGAACTTCACCTTCCAGGCACAAGGGCTGGTAGATTATAGTTAACACTGGGCAATAACAAGGCTATAGAAAGGCTAGGTAAGACATCAAGGCAGGCAAAAGGAATCAGAACAGCCCCTGAAGATTGGTATTTTACAGCTATAGCACAATCCTCCAAGCCTGATGTGGTGATTATGCAATCTTTGCAGTGCTGGCTGACATATGAAATTTTATGTATTGGAGGCATTTAAGGGCTGCTTGCCCTTTGAGGTGAGCAACATCATAACTGTGGATCCCCTGGTGGTGCTGTGGTTGGGTGGGTCAAATACAGACCAGTGAGGAACCAGTAGATCATTTTAACTAAGTGTGAGGTTCATTTGTCATATCCACTGAGATGGGTAGTCACTCTGAAGAAATAGAACAGGAGACCAAATGTGCAGCAGTTTAAATAGATGCTTAACAGGGCACTGAATTTTGTAATTTGCCCAGTTTACTTCTTAACACATTCTTTTAGAGCAGGCTGGACAACTGATCTGGCAGATTAAGGTGCATTCATTGATATCATTAGGAAAGTGGATAGGTGGCAATCTGCTCTTTGTATAAAATATGGTAGAGGTAACTTTGCAAGATACCTTTCAATGGTAGAGACAAACAAATACATTTAGGAGCAACGAGGGGGTTAGGTTGGGTAGGGAGAGTACATTAAAAAATGGGAAATGTGATCTCAAGGTGGGAGGCAGGTCATCATTCATATGCAAGATCTGAAAACTGCCTGGTGAGAAGTGAGTACCCTTCCTAGTGAAACAAGCTGCTTTTATATTTTTAAGATGATGGACTAATGCATGTGTGTGAGAACTCATGATGAGTTGAGTAGGGTGGGGATGTCCCTCCCAGATGGGGAAAGCAGGTAGTGTAACTGGGGTATTGGTGGGTAAGGCAGTTAGTACTCATACTAGGTCTGGTTTGTGTTGAATCAGAAGGTCCCTCTGAATAAATAAGTAGATGGATACATCTGCCATCCTTAAAAACCTGCCAGGATACATTCTAGCATTGCTTCTACTAGCCCTCACTTCCTTAGCCCACATTACATCCATACATACAGCCATCCCCCTAGACAGTACCTCCTACCATACAACACATACTATAAACTTTACAATCTGTTCCATATTATTTAATGATAGCATTATTTTATACACTAACAAGACCCACCTGCCAACTCCTTACAATAGAAAAACACCATATATATCCTACACAAACGTAGCACTATCAATCACATTCTAATTCTCAGCACAATACTCCTTATCGCAGGTGACATACACCCAAACCCAGGACCTTGTTTCACTGCTCTTCCAAAAAAAGTTCAATCTGACCTACTGATGATCAGTATTAACATCAGAAGTATTTCTAACAAACTCCCTGACCTGCATGCATTAGTAACCCACTACTCCCTTGATATACTTACTCTTACAGAGACCTGGCTAAAACCAGCTACACCAAGCAATGAATTCCTCCCACCAGGATACAATATCTTAAGGTTAAACACAACTGGTAGGAAGGGAGGTGGAGTTGCTATTTTATTCAAAAATACACTTGACTTCCAGCCATTTCATACCCCTATACCCATATTTCAGAATGCCGAAACCATAGGTTCTGTCCTATCTTTAAATAATGAAAAATAAAATTAACATTCTCTGTAGCAATATTCCTCCAGGAAATAACTCTCTTACCATAGAAGAAATCTTTCAATGGCTTAGTCGTAATCTTCCTCAAAAAATTATTCTACTAGGTTACCTAAATACTGACTGGCTAGCCTTTAACTCTAGCAACCCCACCAACCAAATAAACCTCTATGGATTTACCCAACTAATTCAATAACCCACCAGAATAGACAAAAAAATCCCATAAACAATCTATTATTGACTGGACATTAGTGAACAGCCCCAAACGTTACTACCACACAGGACACCTACTAGATGGACTTAGTGGTCATCTCCCTACTTTCCTCCTAAGGAAATGTACCAATATTCCAAAGCTCATAATCTATAGACAAATTCAAGATGACCATAATTTAAATCCACAGGACCTAAATGACCTTTTAAAACAATGCAACTGGGAACCTCTGTGAACATTAAGCCTACACCAGGCAGTAGATTACTTCAACAATATGTTCACCAGAGTTCTAAATTCAATCGCACCAATCAGGAAAATTAGAGCCAAAGCAAATTATGCTCCATGGCTAAGTAGGGACACAAGAGCCTTACTAAAGTCTAGAGACAAGGCCTGTAAGCAATGGAAAAATGACAGCTCCAACCATGCCAAACCAAACTATAAACAACTTAGGAATCTAGCCAAAAAAACAAATCAAACTAGATAAACAAAATTACTTCCTAGGTCTCCAAAACAAACATTCAAAAAAATCCCAAACATTCTGGCACACCACCAACTCTTTGTTAAAACCTGGTAAAATAACCACCCCTGCCCCTACCTCCCCCAATAATGATAATAAAGACATAGCTTCCAACTTAATCATCACTTCATAAACTCAATCGAAATGCTGTCCACCCAGCTATCCAAAACTAATGACCTAACCACCGCTACTAAAGATAACTCTCCTTGTAACTCTACCAAACTCCAAAATAACATACCCTCCTTTACTCTCTCACCTGTTCCTACGTCTAAAATTAAAAAACTCCGCCTTAATTTAAAACCTACCACTCTTGCAGCAGACGGTATACCTGCTAACTTCTTGAAAATAGCAGCTGACTCCTTGTCTTACCCAGTCTCAGTCCTTATCAACCGGTCTATTCAAGAAGCCTATGTACCTCTAATGTGTAAAATCTCATATATTATACCTCTACACAAAGGTGGAAATTCCTATGACTGCTTCAACTACCGGTCAATAGCCATACTTTCTCCCATATCTAAGCTTCTCGAGAAATGTAGTCACTTGCAGGTTATGCAGTTCTTGAGCTCACATAATCTTCTCTCCTCCACTCAACACGACTTCCGCCCACATCATAGCACAACTACTGCTCTTCTCTCTTTCACCAATCAGGTCAATCATCACAGAAATAATAATAACTTTGTATCTGCTATCTTTTTAGACCTCTCCAAAGCATTCAACATGGTCTCACACCCCAAACTATTAGATGCTCTTTCCTCCCTATCCTTTGCCTCCCCTACTATCTCCTGGTTCAAAAGCTATCTATCTGACAGACAGCAAGCTGTTCAATGGCAAGAGGAATTTTCTCCTCTTCTCCCCACCTCTATAGGTGTACCTCAAGGCTCAATACTGTGCCCACTACTTTTCTCTCTTTTTACAAATAACCTACATACCTTCTCCAAGCAAGCCACACTAATACAGTATGCAGATGATTCAGCACTTATCTGCACAGCCCCATCTCTTACCACCCTACAGCAACTGGCCCAAGAATCCTTCTCTGCGGTTAAAGGTTGGATCACTGACATCCAACTAATTCTCAACCCCAATAAAACTAAATTACTCTTGTTTGCCCCTAATAAATCTAACTCTACTCCCCTAACTTTCTCTATCACATCCAGAAATGGTACTGTCATTTCTCCTTCAACTCGTACAAAACTCCTAGGGGTAGAAATAGACAAAAATCTATTCTTTGATATTCATATAGTACAAACTATCCGGAGGGTCCACAAAAAATGGGTGCTCTCTATAGACACAAGAATTTTCTCACAGATAAAGCAACAATCACCCTAGCCCAAACTCACCTTTTGCCCACACTTATGTATGTAGCACGAATCCTAACCCATATTAGGAAAACAGATCTTGACAAAATTGAGTCATGTTATAACAAAATTGCCAAATTTGCTAACAACTCTTCCTTTAGAACCCATCACTGACAGGTACTAAGAGAAATTCAATGGCTTGAATTCCCTCACTTACTAACTTACCAACAGCTTACTTGTGCCTTTAACATCCTGAACTACCCAGACAAAACTCCAGCACTAAAACACCTGCTATCCCACTACTCTACTAGTCATCCTCTTCACTCTTCTAATAAACCTCTTGTCAGTATAACTACTGCCAACAATACTGCTGGCAAAGCTTTATACTCCCATACCATAGCCCAAAACTGGAATAACCCCCCACCACCACCACCATAACCTCCTCAATAACAAACACACAATTCAAAAAACTATTCAAATCACATCTCAGGAAAACCTGGATCTGCCCATGTATTACATAACAATCTCTTTTCTACTTATTCCACACTATCACCTATACTGCCTAAATGTACCCTAATGTTTAATATTATGTCTCAGATCTATACATTTGTACCCATTTAAGATGGGTTAGCACAGCATACTTATTGGCACACCTCTCTATTTTTTGTACATTGTCTGTAATGTATCTAATGATGGAGATTGTCTTCAGTGACAGTTTGAACTATGTATATCTAATGTGTATGTCGCTACCTTGGATAACTATTATATATTTGTCTTGATTACTAGCCGCGGTGGTGCAGCGGTAGCATTGTCACCTCACAGCAAGGGGTTCTCCCATTTGATTCTCGGCTGGAGCGCCTTTTGTGTAGAGTCTGCATGTCCCCTCTGCAGTCGAGTAGCATTAGAAAGACATGCGTAATTCGGCATGCCTTCGTTGAAGGTTGGGCATCGAGCTGGCACCTCGGCACCGTAAAAATCTACTGCCAATCATTAGCGGACCGGAGTTCCGCTGTGGTGTCCCCTAACCAGGAAAAGCCAAAAGAAAAACAACAACAACTTGCGGTATATAATTGTGGAGCTTTTCTCCCCAGGCCTCCACTAAAAATGGACCTGGTCCAGTTGGATTATCCCGGTTAACAAATGTAAAATAAAATAAATAAAATATGTCAGCCTTAGCAACCTGCCAGGATACATCTGTCAGCCTTAGCAACCTACCAGGATACATCTGTCAGCCTTAGCAGCCTGCCAGTAATTGACAAACCCAGATTACTAAAGACGGAAAAGCTAACAGCAGTACATCATGGCTAGTGTTAGGAGCCTTTAGCCAAAAGGTTGCAAGTGTCTGGGTAGAGTGAAAGATAGTATTTGAGGGAATAAATGAAGATTAATATCTGGCGAATGGAATTATAGAAATACTGAATGTTTGAAATATCTCTTTTCCAAAAATGGCAATGCCTGAAAAATAACATCAAGCTGACTAAAATGTATAACCTGCTGCTATATTAGAAATAAACTGGTTTTATGGTGCTAACTTATGGTATTCTTATTCATTTATTTAGTTAGTTAGTTATTTGGAGGGGAGTGTTTAAAAAAAGCCCTGCTTCATTTGTTAGTAATTCAGTTAATTATCCCCAAGTGATCAAATATAGATGGAATGCATTCAAGTAAAAGAGAGTGACGTCAAAGCAGATGTAGGCTTAAGAGGAGGGTGCTATGATCAAGGTAAAGATATCCAAAAATAAAGGTCATACGTATAGAAAAAACATTTAACTGTAGAACCTGACAACTCCCATAGGGAGATGATGAAAGAGACAGAGAGAGGCTGGAAGATGAGTATAGGAGTGCCAGTAAAACACACAATGTTCCAAAGTAAAAAAAAAAAAAAAAAACATATGTGTAAGGGGAAGGCAGAAACAATGTAACAGAATAAAGAAGATACTGTACCTGCTAGCCAGTGTCATTTATTTAGCAGAAATAATGATGTCTAACTTGGTGCAGTGTTTTCAGATTCTGTTTAAAGGATGAGCATGTTAGAAAGATCTGACGAGAAGACAAATCATTCTGATGTGAAGTGCAGAGATATTAAAGGTTCTGTCCCCAACTTTTTGGCAGTCCTTCATATGAACAGTGGAAGGTGATTTGCAGGTGATGACAAAAAAAAAAAAGAAAGAAAAAGATTCTTACAACTAGGCTATATATAGCAGTGCAGTTCTCAGACTGCAACAGACAGCGCAAAAAAAGACATAGTGACAAAAACCATCCTAAAGTACCATGACTGTGCCAAGATATACATGCCAACGTACACAAAATGCAAAACTTGTTTTACTGAATTATATGTCTTCAGGTCTTGAGTAATGTTTTTGTTGTTTCAGTGGTCAAAGAGTGCAAATCTATGTAAAAGTACAGGAAGTAATACATGTTTTGTCACAGCTTGATTAGCTCATCATATTAGGGATGCAAAAATAACAGCCCATATGAGTTACTGGTCTAGCATTAGGCACTAGTATTTTTTGTCACATGTATTACCTTGTATCCCTATAGTGAAGAAGGTAGATGTCATCTATCTTATAAATTCTGAGTCATGCGGGTTCCTTTTTTTTTTTTTACTTGACAGCTATTCCACAAGAGAAAATCTGACAGAAGCTTTAATGTAGTGTTGAACAATTTAAGTTCTAACTCAAGAATTTGTTGCTCGACGGGTACCTTGTAGTTCTGTCCTGAGGTCTTTCCTATTTTGTTATTTCGCTATGGTTTATTTTTTTTCTGAGTTTACAAGTTAGCATTCTTCTCAGCCTGAAACCCACAATTCAGGTGAGCATTCTTTGCCCAACCAAGCCTAACATGCAAATATTTAATTACTGATTGGCCCAACAGCAGGGCTTTATCAGCCAAACTATCTGCTTTGAACATTCCAGATATTGTTATCCCCATCAGGCCTGCTATCTGTGCATTCACTGTCCTGTTAACTTGAGCTAGAATGTTTCCAGGTTTGAAGTTTTTAGAGCTCCTTAGAGACCTACTTGTATCCGAGATCAACAAACCTAATAAAACACACTCCACAGGCTACATGCCCATAGAATGGCACACAGCAACGGTTATTCCTCTCCACAAAGGAGGGGCCACAACTGACCCTGGTAACTATCGCCACATACGCCTGACTAGCCTGGCCCCTGCAAGGCTATGGAGTGTATCATCATGGAACTCATTAACAAAGACATTGGGAACCTCCAAACACTTGACCCGACCCAGTTTGGCTTTGTTAAGGGCAGATCATGCCTACTAAACCTGGTTGTCTTCTTCAAGACAGTCACCAAGGCCATAGACGAGGGAAAGGTGGTTCACACAGCCTACCTTGACCTCGCCAAGGCTTTCAACACCATTCCCCACTTGGGTATTACAGAAAAACTCACCAGCCTGAACATAAACCCCTATGTCACGAGATGAGCTGCCAACTGGCTTACAGACAGAACTTGCACTGTAAGAATAGCGGGCTCCAGGTCTGACTCTAAACCAGTCACAAGTGGTGTCCCGCAAGGCTTGGTCCTGGGACCCCTACTGTTTGGCATATACTTCTCAGAAGTACAGGCAAACACAGCAGTACTATTGCTAACCAAGTTCGACAATGACTGCAAAATGGGAGCCATAATTGACTCACTGGCTGACACGGACATCCTCCAAAAGGGCCTTACTGAGATGGACACCTGGTGTCAAAGTCATAGCCTCAAGCTAAATGCCAAAAATGCACAGTTATCCCATTTGGGAAAAACAAAACACCCACGAATTACCACATAGGTGGCAGTTCCCTTAATACAGAAGGGGTAATAAGAGATCTGGGGACCCAGGTAGATAGTAATCTCTCCTTTGACAATCATATTGCCAAAGTAGTTAGGAAATCCTTCTATGTGGCCCATCTAATTACTAAAGGGTTTGCATCTAGAAATAAAGAGGTTATAGTGCCCCTCTACTCATCACTCATTAGACCTATCATAGAGTACAATGCCCCATTTTGGATGTACCTCACAAGACACTTCCAACAGCTGGAAAGACCACAAAAGTACCTCACCAGGAGGATTACTGGTCTCAAACATATGTCCTATGCAGCCCAACTGAAAAAACTCTGGATGTACTCAGTGGCATATCACTTACTCAGAGGTGAACTCTGCCTGACTTACAAAGCCATGTCCAACACAGAATTGATGGACATGTTCCACCTAAAGAAATCCAAGTCACTGCGAGCCATGGGCTCTAGTGAGCTAAACCTTGCCACAACAATAAATTGAACATGCTGGAGGGATAGATTCCTGTCACAGAGACTCCCCATGTTTGGAACAAAATTCCAAATTACATCAAGCAGAGCCCCTCACTAACACTCTTCAAGAGAAACCTTGACTAGTGGATGGGTAACAGAAAATACACCGCTGGGATCACTTCATTGGCTCTGCTTGACAGTGGATCAGTTAATTAATCAATGGGGCGGCAAAAGCCGACACACTCTGGCTAGGCTTATAAATGCCCTCGGACAGATAGCCTAGTACCTACGGCATAATGGTTAAGGTGTTTACCTTACAAACACAAGGTGCAGGGTTTGATTCTCACATGGGGTAACTGGCTAGGCTGAAAATGGCCCACAAGGGCAGTTAGCCTAGTATGAATCTATGAAAACCTATGAAACTGTGAATGAAATCCCCACAGTTAAAACAGATAGAAAACTTACGTAGCTTCAAAACTTTGCTTAAACAGCACTTATGCCAAAGATGGTTCTTTTCTTCCTGCTTACCTGGGTAGCTTTACTCAAAGTACTTTTCTCTAACTCTTACAGCCACTTTGCTGCCCAGTCTTTTGTACTCTATCGCTCCTTCTCATACTGCACCATTTTCCTAAACTTATTCTTCCTCCATCTCTCACACCCCACCACTAACTACTATTCCTCCTCTGTCCGTTTATCTTCCTGTGCATTTCCATGATTTCTCCTTTTATATTTTTTATCGATTTTAAGCCATATTATTACTTGTCTGTCTGTAAATTATTACTAAACTTAAAAACACTCTATTTGATCTTTTTCCTGCAGCCACTATAAGTACAGTACATTAACTGTTGTTGTATTTCATTTTTCTATTCAGTAGTTAGCTAATTTTTTAATTTCTATCTTTTTTGTGTTAAAATGCTATGTTCATATAAGAAATATTTAAAAATCATGTATATAAGCACATGTATAGATGTTTTTACCCTGCATTTATAAATGTGCATCATTTGTAACTTACAAATTTGGAGCTTTTCTTCCCTAAAGTTATATGTGGGTTTTACTCAGTCGGACTTTTCATGGTCAAAAAACACAAAGAATTAAAAGCCTAGTTTATTGCTGACTTCTTCAACTTTTACATTGACATATGTGTATGCTGTATATGTTTTGTTTCCTATTTTTTAACATGCTTTGCTGTAAATATAAATAAGTTGAACTGAATCTGAAAAGTAAGTGGACCAAAAAACAACAACTTTAATGCACCAAACTGCCAAAAGAATTGTAAGTTAGAAATATAGTTTTCTAGATAACTTGCTGTGACCATCCAGATAAATAATTCCAAAAACATAGCACAAACACAAGTACCCAGACTCGGAGTTGCCAGTTTGCAGGGCAGGATCCATATGATTACATATCTTTAGGATATCCAGGAAAATAACACCAGTCTGGATGGCACAATTCATTGTCGTTCAGGCATGCTCAGTAGTTATTACCCAGGCAGTAACAAAAGTGCTTGTGGTTTAACCAGTCCTGAAGCTGTACTGTGTACTATGCAGCATGCCATAGTTTTCAAGATATGTCAGAGGCAGTCAGTACATAGTATATGCTATGATTTTAGTCACTGGGACTCAAATGATGTACGCTTATACTTAGCCAGCATGTTGCTGGAGTCTGTGCTTTTGTGGGTAGGTATCAAATGAACATATTATCCCATTTCAAAGGACCAGAACCCTCCTTAGAATGACCAAGGCCTGTGACAGCGATATCTTCAGTGACCACATGTTAGAATGACCAAGGCCTGTGACAGCGATATCTTCAGTGACCACATGTTAAGTCCTTGGTGGGAATTCATAATGTCTGCTTCTGCATTTAACCTGGTCTGTACTCTTGTGGTTCTATAAGGGTCTGCATCATATCTGGTCAAACTGCATTTCGTCTGTAAACAGTGACAGCACTACAGTTGCTCAGTTCAATATTTCTTTACTTTCAGTGTCTGTGTTCCCTATGTTCTCAGCCTTTTGCTTCCCAACCAGAGAAAGAAGAACAATAGTAATGGCAGACGTCTCCAATCAGCCAATCAGGAGCCCTTCTTAGCAATAGGGACTGCTGACTTGGAAAGTTGACAGACTAAAACATAATTTAACATTTTCTAACATAAAGATATTATGGCTGAAATAGTACTCCTTATCTGACTATAATACATGTTATTTTAAGATATGTATTTCAGGAAAGTAAATAAATAATCATTGCTTTCAGCTTTGGAGCCAAATTCCGAGATTCCCTGAAAATTAGGGAAACTTGAGAAGCTGTACTGTGGAAAGCAATAAATGAAAATACTGTTAGAATAAAGTCATATAAGAAAAATATTTTTGGAGATAGTGTGACAGGTTAATTTGGATGTTTTCTGTGGTGATGCTGAAACCACGTAATATTAGGGAAGAGGAGAGAGAGGATTTGCTTAATGTGTGTTTGTTTCATTTGTATGAAGTAATCACAGTATGTACTGCTAGAATAAAGTTGTATTTTATAGAAAGAATGTTGGGTGGCTTCATTAAATGTCTTAGTCTGATTTTACCATATCACAGAATTTTAATATGTAACTGAGAAAAAGCATTGTGGGACAACGCAACATAGCCCCATGCTCTGCCACAATTTGTTTTTTTCAGAATATTGGTGTGCCGGGGTGACGAAGTGGTGCAGGTGTTTTCACTTTAATGATTCTTGGTGAATTTGGGTCACTAAACACAGGTACTATAATGACCACATCTCAATGTGAAAAGCATGCATTTGAAATAAGCTTACAGCAGGGGAAACTCTCCTTATCCCATTGCAGAGCTGTAGATAGGTCAGTTGGCAATTTGGACAATGTTGCAAACTAGCATTTATTCCTCCAGGATGAGGAACAGAAAAGTCGACCAGAGCTCCTACAAAATATTGTTCTATGGAACATTGATTGATTGCCAACAATCTCCCTGAGCAGGGAACAATAAAGCAATTGCTTCTCTTTAAAGAGACTAATTGTACATACTGTGCAGCAATGATCATATCCCCAAACAACTTGCAGATGGGTCACACCCCCTTCATACAGTGACCTCAAAGTTGAACCAAGTAGAGATGTGTAGAGGTATATTAATGCATAAAGGGGATAATTTGTCCCTCCACGTGGAAACGGAACTCAAATTCCATTTTAGTTTTATTTATTTATTGTTTTAAAAATTCCTTGATATTTGGACTTTAGATATTCAGAGTCATGACTAATAGGAACCACACAATCTTGTACATTGCAATGTGTGCTTTTAGTGGCATGTGGTTCAATACGGCATTTTTAGGTAAGTGTAATATGTTATAACTTGATGAATAATCCCTAGCTCCTATACTATATGTTCTGTGTCACACTTCCTAAGTCTTTTGAAGAGTGTTAACTATTTCTTTATAACAATGGACATGGCTAGAAAGGCACCATTTTATCTGCCCAGGTACCTTTTTAAATCAATAAATAAAATGGGCATTTCTGCTGTGTTGAATGTTGACTTGCAGAAGAACTGAACTCCAGTGATAATGGTTAAAGGTGAGTATTCAGTAAAATGAGAAAGTGTGAGACTGGCAGTGGAGCAAATACTGAAAATAAGTTTATATACAGTGTAATTTTGAACAGCCCACACACACACACACACACACACACACACACACACACACACACACACACACACACACACAGGCAAAATGGAAATGACTACCTACTTTTAAGTTTGTTTCCCCTTCTCCTAATGAACACAGCCCTGTATCTCTGATTTTTTTTACACCATCTTCCTCTGGTGCTACACCCCAACATGGCTCTATGGAATGAAAGATGCAGCACATATATTTGCATTAAACATCTTTAGCTGAGCAGCTAGTAATATACTACAACCACACCTCACTTTGGACACAGTTATCTTCCTCTGGTGCTACACCCCAACATGGCTCTATGGAATGAAAGATGTAGCACATATATTTGCATTACACATCTTTAGCTGAGCAGCTAGTAAAATACAACAACCACACCTCACTTTGGACACAGTTATCTTCCTTGATGACTAACATATGCCTTTTAGTTTAAATCTTAGTGTTTGAGGCAAAGACATTTGGTACCATTGATCTGGGCAAAATGTTGCACCCCTAAAAATTGTACTCCTGATGTCTTATTTGGTGTATGTCTCAATGTCTCTGCAGATATAATTATTTGTAGGTGAATTTTAAATTGATAAAATAATGTATGTGATAAGCGATGAATATTGTTTTAACTTTAAATATCTATTTTAAATTATATAAAATAGCATATCATCCTCAATGAGTGCCTAAAATAATGTAATTAATATTCATTACTAATGCCGCGGTGGTACGGCTGTAGTGTTGTTACCTCACAGCAAGAGGTTCTCCCGTTTGATTCTCAGCTTGGCTTGGGAGTGCCTTCTGTGTGGAGCCTGCATGTCCTCCCTGCGGTTGGGTTGCATTCGAAAGACATGCGTGCATAAATGGGCATGCCTTCATTGAAGGGTGGGCATCGAGCTGGCACCTCGGTGTTTCATAAAAAATCTACTGCCAAACATTAGTGGGCCGGCGTTCCACTGTGGCGACCCCTCACCGGGAAAAAGCCAAAAGACAAACAACAACTAAAATCACTAATGTAATAATTTTTGTACATAGTCAATATAGTAACAATATATAGCTCAGAAGTCATGGCACTAACCTGGCATAACACAAAATAAGGTTACATTTAATTCATTTATTATCTGAATACCTAGTTCTCTTATTACAGGGGTTCAGGAGAACCCAAGCCTGTTCTGGCAGTTACTGAGTGCAAGCCAACAAAAATGATCGATGGACACAAGCCCATCATACAAAGCTTTATATATAATATTTACAAACACTAAGACATACATACATACATACATACATACAAATAACATGATAGTCCTCCATTTTGCCTGTAACACATCTTTGTGATGTAGGAGGAAGGCAGGTCATGTACAAAACATACACTTAGACATGGCAAACATGTTAAGTTTACACAGAAGGCATTCTACTGCTAACTGCTATTACATTGCCACCAACAATCAGAGGTGGACAGCTTCTTTAAATTTCAGTGCATCTTGTTAGCAAGGAAAATGTTTGGTGAATGATTTGGAGTGTGCAAAATCATGTACCAGACACAATTGTGAAATCAGTGGATCCAAGCTGCATTTATTCCTACATCTGCAGTGTTAGCAGTTTGATTACTCTAGTCTGTCTGCTACAGTGAATGAGCAGATGGGGGCACTAGATCTGCTGTTTAGAAAAGCACAAAGGGACCACAAGAAGTAGACAGTGTGACAGTGTACAAGACAGTATGACAAGCATTTTGAATATCTGTATACATATATTTGAATAGAGCTGCATATGGTTGTTGTGTCTTTTGGCTTTTCCTGGTTAGGGGTCGCCACAGTGGAACTCCAGTCCGCTAATGATTGGCAGTAGATTTTTACATGCTGAGTTGCCGGCCCTGATGCACAACCTTCAGTGAGTTATGCCCATTCACACATGTCTCCACACAGAAGACGCTCTAGCTGAGAATCGAACAGGACAACGTCTTACTGTAAGGTGACAACACTACCGCAGCACCACCACCATAGTATAATACAGCTTCATATGGTAAAAAAGTATATTTCTACATGCTACATGATTGATCACATTAACTACTACTGCAGGTTGATCTAGCTTTTGTGTTGTAGAAATTGCTGCTCCTCACCTTCCTGTGTGCTGAACATTTCTAGACTGAAATGTAGCACAGCACTGATGTCAGATAGAGAGGTACCAAGGTTTCCTGATATGCTAAAGTGAGAGTTACACAGGAATACAGACTTGCACGTACTAAAGAGCCTGTCTTTGACATTTACCCATTAGTGTGGTCAACTACTCTATTTCATAGTGCCATCATGATTGATGACCTGCATTCACAATAGTGGTCATATACATTCTTTGGAAGTATGTATGGGCATGTACATAACTGACCAAGTTTCAAAAGAATTGTTTTTGGTGTTGGTGACTTACCTTAGTACAATACGCTAGAGTACTTTAGTATAATACGCTAGAGTACTTTAGTACAAGACACTAGAGTACATCTCCTTACACCAAGCTCAAGCCTTTAGGAATCCGTTCCCCAGCTGCTCACCTTTGCAGTAGCACAGCTATATGTGATCAGCACTGACAACTATAATATATGCCCGTGAAATAAAATAGGTTACCTCAATTTGCTTAGTCTGTGTCATACCTCTCAACCTCCAAGTGCAAGCCAAAAATAAAAAAGGGGGGTGGTTAAAGGCCCAAAATCAAGGACAAATTTTAACTATTGCTGTCATAAACTTAGAAAGTTGCTAAAATAAAAAGTTTTTCATTAGCATGCATTTTCTGAAGGATGTAAAGTCTGAAATTCAAATGTATCTCATTATTTCTTAAGTTGTGTTTTTAAAGATTTGCCAGAAAGCCAAAAATTTTATGAGTAACAAACCAAATTTTTAAGGCAAAAATCTGGGCATTCTCAGAAAATTAATTTTATGAGGAACAGACCAAAATTATGAGTCAAAAATCTATACATTCTGTGAAAATCTGGACAGTTGAGAGGTTTGGGTCCTGCCCATGAAAGAAGTGATATGTTTGACCACTTATGGCAAATGGTTACATTCCATTAATGCCCACATCTACTTACAATGCATACATAGTAGGCACCTGCTCTGCCGCTATGGAGTTGGATGACTGTAAAGTTTCAGTCTTTGGAAATCAAAGGTGCATAATGTCATTATCAGTGTGACCAAATACATTGCTGCTCCAGCAGCTTGTTTCAAAAATTCATCAGTTTAGTTCCTTCATCTGGCATTGTTAGGCAGTTCATAAATCAGTATTACTTCATATCGCACATGAAGGCATTTATGGTAAAAATATTCAATCCCAGTATTGCCAGCTGTGGCAAAGCACCCTTCTTAATGTCATGTATATGTACTACAAATGTTTGAGAAATCTCCTTGTTTAAAGCACACAAGTATCTAATTAAATGTCTCATTTTCTAAGCACATGCACTGACTTTAGTAATGTTTTGTAAAGCCTTCCTAGATTGTAGCAAAACATTTGGGAGGCTGTGTTCCATTTGTGGCATTAGCTTGTCGTTGGTAATAGCATGTCCAGATTTTAAAGTAAGAAAGCTACAAATTCTGTAGGAAGCCTTAAGATGGGACAGAATCTAGTTGACCATAATTTATGTTTGTTTGTTAAAGTTAAAATTCTGTTCATGCAGACGACCTAGCTATTTCTGTGATACCGAAGGATGTTGAGGAAATTTTTTTTTATTTTGTGTTGTGTTGGTGATAACGAGGATGGTGGTTTGTCTTAGAGGTGTTTACTTTTTTCCCCCAGTTCCAGAACCAAGAGAAGTCTATCTGTAAGTCACTGGTTATTGAATTTGCCAGAATTTATAATCACTGTCATCTGTGTGTAGAATACAAGTAACCTGAGTTGTATCTCATGGAAGGTCATTAATGAATAAGGTAGATAGGAAAAGCACCAGCACTGAGCACTGAATATGAGTTGCACTTCAAATTAATACATGGTTCGGGGTGTCTCTGGGTAACTACCACTGCTACTCATAAAAACAGGTACTGTTTGTCCTTTTGTCTTTCAGCTAGGCATGGGTGGATTAAACTTGGAAGTTAACTAGTTGGTTAGTCATAGAGTGCTGTCTGCTTAAGCAGCTGGATCATTTAACCTTGAACTTATCCAGCCAAGAGTTATACATAATATTTTATCAGGCAGTCTGTAAATTATGTATAATTTGCTTTAGCTAACAGAACAGTCCAGTGGGAGGAAAAAATGTGTATAACTCCCAGAAATGCATATCAAAAGCTAGAGTTAGTCTTCCTAATCTTCATCTAAACCACTGTCTTAACGTCTCAAGTTGTGGGTCACCTGTGTTCAGGCATACTACCCAACATGGAATACATGGTTCAACATGTTAAGATCATACCTGTAGTTTTAATTCCTACACATGTAGTCTCTTTTTGAGTATATTGAGAGCATAGATTTAATAACATTAGACGTTATCTTGTTCCAGTGTACTGGAACAATATGGGTCAAAAACTTGATTTGTTTGCATTTTTTATTAATGGGGTATTAAACATAATTTGCTTTGCTTTGGTCTGCACAAGAGATTAATTCCTTGGCATTTGTGTCTCCAACATGTAACAACTTGGTTATGATCGGACACGATTGTAATCCTTAGTATTAATTCCTTGGCATCTGTGTCCCCAACATATAACAACTTGGTTATGATCGGACACATAATCCTAATCCTTAGTATTAATTCCATGGCATTTGTGTCTCCAACATGTAGCAACTTGGTTATAATCGGACACATGATCGTAATCCTCAGTATTAGACCAGAACGAGTTTAACTGCATCTTCTTCAAAAGAGTCTTCTGTAATTTCTGCTTTCACAGACAGCTTTGCACAGCAGCATACATCCAGCCAAGATACATGACCAAGGTATCAGTAATCAAAATTCATCAGTCATGTGTCCCTTGTTTGTTATTATGTAAACTCGCTGAGTTAAGTGAATTTCTGAATTGTATGAATATTAAAATCACAATTATGCAGAACCAGTACTTACATAGTTTGTAAACAAAAGTGCATTCGTGCATACACACACGCACACACACGCACACACGCACACACGCACACACACACACACACACACACACACACACACACACACACACACACACACACACACACACACACACACACACACACATTCACACGCACACTGAAAGCTTGAAGATATTAAGATCACCAGTGGTGAAAGTTATGGCTTGGCATATACTGCCATCTTGCATAAAGATTTGATCCCATGGGCTTCATCCTCAGGATCAAAACTGTCCACTCTAGAGCCAGTCCCACCTTGAATTTCCCTGTGACAGGTATTAGTGCTGTACTACTGGGAGTGATCTGATACCTGTGTTGGAGTGCTTCTCCTGGATTGTGATGCTGTAAATCCAAATCATTTGTATGCTGGTCTCTAACAAGGTGAATTCCAATGCTCTTAACTTGTTCACTTTACTTCCTGTAAGTGAATTGACAAATAAAACTCCAAGCCAATGGACATGATCTACAAGACTTTAGGAGACAATAAGCTAAACTGAGTGAAAATTGTCCTGGCAACTGGAGATTTCCAGTAAACAACCCTCTGTGTGCACCCAGAGTGGTAAATGAAAAAACAGTTAAGGTTGTTCTCAAAAAACTTAAATGGGTGCACTAACAAAATAGATTGAAATTTATGTTTGGAGAATACTACAGAAGCTACCCTGTTTATCTACTTAACCAGTACACAGAACACAATATTTACACTAAATTAGGAAGAAGACCATATTAAAACACTGAGGAATGGTATAACATTACGCTGTATTATTTCTTACTTGGAGTCCCAACTACAGTATATGGACTAATTTTCACTATTAACATTGTGCACATACTGCAGTTAATCCATGACCGACTCTTGGGTAGGGTGGGGTGAAAGGTTTAGCTGCTAATTATACAGGTACAGTTACCTAAGGGGCAAGTGTGTGGAGCAATTTGAGTAGCGTGATTTCTATAAAACACTTGCAGTTACTTGAATTTATTAAAAATCTGTAAAACTTTTCCAGGAATTTAGGAGTAAACTATCACTTTTTCTAAGCTCTACAGATAGGTTGCTCCATTTTACTGGAGCAATTTTAAAGAATACCAAAAGTGTAAAGGGAGGAATCAATAATATGATAGTTGTTGTCCTGAGCTCCTATTAATAAAGGTAAGGTACAGAATACATTTTGGGCAGCAGTTGTTATACATAAGTTTAAGGGTTAAGCTGGCTAGATTGTCAACAAAGCAGTGACTGGAAGCCATTTGACAGCCTGTTGGGGCTGTAGAGAGGCGTTTCAAATCCGAGAAAGAGAAATTAATTTATTAAATCTCACAATGGTATAATTCAAATCCAAGAAAGAGAAATTAATTTATAACATCTCACAATGGTATCATCTGGATATTTTTAGAGGAAATGCGTGAATAAGGAGATGAGACTGTACTAATTTTGGAGCAAATGCATTGGGCTAGGGTTCATAGGTTCATAGCCTAGCCAGCAAGGTTCCCTGGCTTACGCCACCCAAGAAAGTTATTTTCCTGTGCCACTGTCGAGCAGAGACACAGAAGTGATCCCGGGTGTATTTCCTATTTCCCATCCACTCATCAAGATTTTTCTTGAAGAGTGCTAATGAAGAACTTTGCTTGACATAGATGGGTAGCCTGTTCCAGAGTATGGGAAGTCTCTGGGACAGGAATCTATCCCTCCAGCATGTCCTGTTTATTGTGGTGACAAGGTTTAGGTCCTTAGAGCATGTAGCTCGGAGGGATTGGGATTTCTTTAGGTGTAGCATGTCCAACAGCTCTGGGTTTGACATAGCTTTATATGATAGGCAGAGATCACCTCGGAGTAGGCGATATGCTATAGAGTAAAGCTGGAGTTTTTTGAGGCGGTCAGTGTAGGGCATCTATTTGAGGCCAGTAATCATCTTTGTGAGGTACTTCTGTGGCCTTTCCAGCTGCTGCAGATGTCTTGTGAGGTACATTCCAAAAGGGGCATTGTACTCTATAATGGGTCTAATGAGTGTCGAGTAGAGGGGAACAATGACCTCTTTTTTCCTGGATGAGAACCCTTTCATGATGAGGTGTGCCACGTAGAAGGACTTCCTGACTACTGTGGTGATGTGACTATCAAAGGAGAGACTACTGTCCACCTGGGTCCCAGGGTCTCTTATCATACATTAGGTGTTAAGTAGATTGCTGCCTATGTGGTAGTATGTGGGTACAGAGTTTTTACCAAAGGGGATGACACTGTACTTTTTGGCATTGAGCTTGAGGCCCTGGCTTTGACACCAGGCATCTGTCCCAGTGAGGCCTTTCTGTAGGATGTCCACATCATTTGGGGACTTGACTATGGCTCCTAGTTTGTAGTCATCTGCGAACTTCATTAGCCAGAGGCCTTCTATGTTAGCCTGTACTTCAGAGAAGTAGATACCAAACAGGAGAGATCCTAGGACAGAACCTTGTGGTACTCCACTTATCACTGTTTTGAGGTCAGACTTGGAGTCTGCAACTTTTACAGTGTGGGTGCTGTCAGGGAGCCAGTTGGCAACCCATCTTGTGATGTAGGGATTTATACCTAGTTTAGTGAGTTTAGCTATAATTCCAGAATGGGGGATGGTGTCGAAAGCCTTGGCGAGGTCAAGATAGGCTGTGTGAACCACCTTACCCTCATCTATGGCTTTGGTACTTGCAGCTTTTAGAGTAAGATAGTTTGAAATGACATAAGCTGCTTTTGAATGTTGAGTTTTTTCAACATGACACTAAATCTGAATGTTTCATACTTTTCAGCATGGCCTTTAAATGTTAGGGAAAGGTCTGGGGTAGTTCCAGGTAATTTATAATATTTAGGCTATGTGAGTTTTAGATTTGTTGTGGATTCGAACAGTATTTGTGGAGATAGGTATACATTGTCTTTTCAAATAAATTTAGTAATGGGACACAGAACTGAGAATTGCTGTTGAGGAGAGAGGAATTTTAAGGATAGAAGGATAAGAATAATTATGGAGTGCTATAAATAATAACACAAACACCCTAGCGAATGGCAGTCCAATAACAGGAAATAAGCAAATGACTGCAAAAACTGTTAAACTCTTTAATAAAATAAAAAAAGTAGTTTAGAGCTTATTTATTTCCTGTTATTGGACTGCCTTCACTAGGGTATTTGTGTTATTATTATTATTATTATTTCTATTATTATTATTTGATTTTACACTCGGGCCTTTCATTTTATTTTTTATATGGAGGGCTATAAACTGTTTAGGGACTGGGGGTGCAATATGAGAGCGAGAGATTAAATATACATGCTGGAGGTTTGGCCTGGTGCTGGGCTGAAATTGTAGAAATGTTTTGTGTAAGCTATGGAGTTTACTATGGCTTTCAGTTCAGACTTGTCTGTCTGTACATACACATGTATTACATAGTACCACACTACAACTATATACAGCCACCAATAAACTACATAAAATCACTTCATTAAACCTAATAACCACTTGACTACTTTACTTTATAACAGAATATTTCAATGACCTATATGTTAGATGACCCATTTCATGATTTAAATGGTGATGTAACTAGCTGTACTTTTTGAAGAACACTGAAAGCGGAAGGACAAAACTGCTGTTACCGTTTTCAGTTGGTAAGCCATAGCGAAGTGACTGGATAAAAGTAATTGGTGATGGGATATTCAATTACTTTTGGCAGCTACTTTTAGCTCAGTACACCACGGATTTGTGCTCTAGTGTGTGCAAAAACAGTGTTTTTTTTCCAGAGGCAAGCCCCCCTGCACCCCCATACTCCTTGTTAATTGTGTATACCACCTCCATGATAAAACAGTAGCAGGGGAAGGGCATTTTCTTTCTTCACTATAATGGCAATCACACACTAGCAGGTCGATCATCTGTTCCATCAATCAGCTGTGGGTGACATAACAGCTGTCGACCAAATGTAAATTTATATATATAACAAGTAAGTATAATTTAACAGATGAGTAATTTATATTTGTTTTGAATAGTTTCCTTGTTGCCCAAAACTGGAATGATGCCAGTGTCAATGTGATATAATGGCTATGGAGCAAGTAATCCCCAGTAATTTTGGCTCTATAACAAGAACTTGAATCTTACAATACTGTTGTGCAGATTAAAAGCTGTCATTTTTAACTCATTGTAGTTGAGCAATGCCTCCAGGTGTATCTACAGTAATATCCTACTGATGCCTCTAGGCATCAAATATTGCCTTTTCATATTTTCATTAATAATACCAAAACCATGCTACATACAAAAAGTATTAAAAGATTTCATCTTAAAGCTTGCACAATGGCAAATTCAACTGTATTGATATTTGACCTCTGTCTAGTGCAGGTAAAGAGATATTGTTCATACAATATTTAGTAATATTGTCATAAATTTCATGTTTTTCTAATTATCTCAACAGCCAAGTAGCACAGATAGAACTGCTTGAACAAAATGCTGCTAACAGTATGTGTGTAACTTCAGTGGTTGCTGAGATATTGCAAGTTGTTTACAAAATATTACAAATGTAATTATTTACTACGACTTACAAAATCCAATTTAAGACCTAGAACCTAAAGTAAACTTCCACTATAAAAATAGTTTGTGTTGAATAGTTTACCATTTACACATTTTTAGTAACCCTTGTAGTTTGAGAGAGATGAACATTTGTTTTAAATATGAGGACATAATTTGCTTTTATCAAAAAGCTTAGGCTCTGCACATTGGAAGTTACAATGATCTATTGGAAGGATTGAGTTAAGGCTATCCAAATGACAATAAATGAAACAAATGTCTTTGCACAAGCATTAAGTACTTTGTTTGTTAAATTATTCATTCATTCTTTGATTTAACATTTGTATTCATTTCATAATTTTGGGGGAGACGGTACTTAACCTGGCATTCTCTGGGTACAGGACAGAAAAACTGTTTCTGGATAAGATACCAATCTTCTGACTAGATGCACACATACATACACAATCATATGACACAGGCAGTTTTGTGGCTCATCAATTCATCTAAGACATGTCTCTCAGATGTTGGATTTGGGGGGGAGGTTGGCATAATGGTAAAAATGTTTTCCTCACAGACACAAGGTACAGGGTTCAATTCTCATCTTTGAAGGAAAATTGGCTAAACTTAAAATGGCCTGCAAGAGCAGCTAGCCTAGTACTGAATCATGAACCAGAGGAAACTGGAGGCTTGTCTCCCTACGTCTGGGTGCTTGAGGCAAAAAAAGGTTTACGTGTTTGCAAAATTAAATACACAATGGATCGCAGATGTGTTCAGTTTTTAGAAGCTGTGGAAGCAATTCTATGGTTGTTGATTAGTGTTGGGTGAGATCTTTCATAATATCTCTACTACTACAGTAGCTATTAAGGTCAGCTTAAGGAATGACGAGTTCTTTCTTCATGATAATCTATCTGCTAACACCACATACTTTCCTGTGTGTATGTTTAGTACTGCTGGAAAAATAGTGACTCGTTACTAATCTAGCAAGTTCATTAGAACTCCCAAAAACTCATCACAGTTAATGCAGACAAATATGGCCTGCAGCAACTTGCCATAAGGAACAAATCTAATCGATTGAAGAGGATGACGGCTTCACCCATTTAAAAAGTTTTCATGTAACTAGATTGCTATATATTTTTGTAGCAAGAGGCTTGTCTAATGATCCTAGTTAACATCTAACTAGTTGAGATTAATACAATCAACATTAAAGAATAAACAGTCTTCAAAACTGAGGTTAGCAATAAATCCAAACTAAGACTATATGAAAGTGTGTGTGTGTGTGTTTGTGTGTGTGTGTGTGTGTGTGTGTGTGTGTGTGTGTGTGTGTGTGTGTGTGTGTGTGTGTGTGTTGGTAAATATACTTTCAAAAAGTCCTATAGCAAGATTGTCATATGTTGGGGTAGAAACACCAGTTTTTATTGCAGCACCCGTTTTCTGTTAAGTCCAACTGAGAATCAAAATGATTTAGACAACAATGTATCTCTAAAACATAGTTAGTCTTCTATTCTTAGGGATAGAACCTGAGAATACATTTAAGGTTTCTAGGCCATGCCTGTACTGAACGCTTGTGCATAAATTACTGAGTGACTCAGCGAAGATTGTCTTGCTGCAAGATATTCTTTAATGGGAAGATAGTGAGAGTCGCTTATTTAAATGACTAATTAACAACACAAAATAATAAAACATTATTTTTTCACCCAAAATGTATTTGGAAAGCATTATACCCTAAAACTGTCAGCCTGGCAGGAGACTTGTGAATGGTTTTAAAAGCTGTAGTTTAGAAGAATATTAAAGTCTCATGGTGCTGAAACTCTTATTCAACATTAAAATGCAGCCATTGGCTGAAACTATCCACATTGGTTAGTCAGTGTACCTAATTTATACAAATGCTAGTAACCTGTCTAAAGCAAATCACTCATTGTTATTGTTAAACTACTCTATATCCCTTTTTAATCCCTTATGGAATCTGCATACTAGAAATCAATATAAAATAATACCCAATAAAAATAATTTATATTGGAATTAACAGAAGATGGATTGTAAGAGAATGTAACCAGCAGTAAGATGATAAGATGAGCAGAGCCACACCTTTCCAGTGAAACAGAAAAAAATCTTCAGCATTATAATATGTAAGCTAAAATGGCAGGAAAAATCCAGCAATGGTTCAGTACAGTGTCAATATAGTGTTTTTTTGCCTGTTTAGTCAAGTTTTATTGCAAAAAGTAAAAAAAAATACAAAACAGCTTGCTGAAGTTTCACGAGTTGCAGCTTAGGAACATTTTTAGTATCAGCTTTTAAATCCTTTTTTTAAACTCTTGCACTCATAATCAGTTTATAGCCTAATAACTTCATAACTTCTTGGTAAGTTTAACATACTTAGTAAATGTACAGAAATATTAGAAACAAAGCTTGAGGGAAGAATACTGTCCCTAAGAGAGGTGATGTCCTCACAGGAATGTGCCCTTTTCTGCACAGGTTTCTATGTTTGTTTTCATTTCCTCTTATTTGTCTGTCAGTCGCACAGCTAGATAGAGACCAGTTTCTATTTGCATTCAGAGAAGGGCTAGTTAAGACATGGAAAAATGATATTGTTTTCCTCTTGTAGAAATAGCAGCCATAACTTCCAAAGAAGAGTGTCCTTCCCCCACTATCCTAATGTTCTGACTAGTAATTCACATACTGCATGTCTATGTGTGGTAATTTACTAATAACTTGCTATCCCAGAAGTCTTTTTGCTGACGTACTAGCCATTTTAATAAATGTTTTGGAATGTGTTAATATATTGTTCCATTTTATTTTATTTACAGAATGTGGTTTTCTGATTTTATGTTCAAATAGGAAGTATCCAAGTATGGAGACAAACTATCTGACTTGATACATGACAGCTGTCTCAGGCTGTTAAAAACTCTCTTATGCTCACAGGAAAATATACTCATTTTTTTGACAATTCCTTAAATATCTGAGACATCTAAGTACATTCAGAATACTGAAGCTAAATTATCAGCAGCAGCCATACACCTACATATGGCAATATTCTGCAAAATACACCCACAAAAGTGTCATCTGTAAATCAAGAATCTGTAGCACCGTGCAAATTACACATTACACAAAGATATTACTTGCCATAGTGAATTATACATACATACATATTCCTATAATAATAATATTACACTGTGGATAAGGTATATTAGCAAATACAATAAACGTATAAAGAAAGAATTTCTATCTTACTCACAAGAATTATCTCTAGTAAAACACAAGCATACACTGATTTAAATTGTACAAAAAAAATCTATAAAATCAGCCACATATTCCAGGAAGACATCTTATTTATATAATGTTAGAATGACACTTTCTTTACATATGAACCTTCTCTACCTTGTGAAGACAAAATATTGTACACTGAGAAAGTTTTAAAAATGGGTATGCCTTTCCTCCCAGGCATGGTCTGCGAATTTATGCTTGCCTGCTGCTAGGGGCAGTGTCTAAACCATGTATTTTTAAATTGGGTGTAAGATTTGGATGACCCATGAAGGCTTGCTTCCTTGCTTCCTCATTTGAACACATATTATAAAGATGCACACAAGCCTTTTTTCTGAGTCAGCTTTGGGACAGATTCCATAAGATTTCATGTAGCTTTGTGGAGGACTTGCAGAACTGATGTCCCCTCTCCCAGAGTGGTGAGAAACCACTATCATGTATAAACACAGGCAGGGAGAGCACCACATGCAAGCAGTGGTGAACAGATAACAGAACATCTAGTCTCTAGAGCACAGCAGACAAACACGGCTTGCGATGGAAGGGATAGCTTACATAGTACATCTAATGTACCGGCCAAGGTAGAGACAGCTTATAGAATTGAAGCATGTCATGAAATAGGAAGTTATTAAATAGGAAATGCATACAGCATATACACACACACACACACATTTTCAGGAATACCCAGAATGAACAATAAGTCACAAAAAATAGTCTGTTATATAAAAAAATATAGCTTTCAAAGTCAGACTGGAGCCAATTCCTTAAGGGCCTAACACCATATTACCATTCTGAGTACCAAGTCAAGCATCCTTTGTAGGCATGCCATGCACTGTGCACAACTGGTATTTCATGCATCCCCTGACTATTGATACATGACACTGAATTTACTCCGGCATTTCTGCCAATTCTTACTAATCAGTTAATACACAGTGTCATCTGAGATGGCTTGTGCAATTCCCCATTTTTATTTACAAAATGAGAAATTGTAGAAGGTTTCGTTCAGAATTGTTTATGTTGTAGCTAAGCTTGCAAGCTTTAGTTTTGACATCTGGCCCAACATTTGACAATGTCTAGGAAACACTAAAGCCTCCCAAAGAATAGCTGGGATGGGGTATGTGTGGAAACATGTACCTCTGTTAGGCCCAGAGTAGCAGACATTACATTGTGCCTGCTGGCAAAAGATGGGGAGAAGCATTAAAAAAAATCATGTCCTTGTAGTAGTGATTAAAATTTAAATGACAAAAGGGCATAAAAAATCAATAAGATTAAATGGAACTAAAATAGCAATGAGATTAAGTGGATCTAAATACACAAAGAGATACCAATGTAAGAATCATATGATATCTTATCGGGATGCTCATTGTTCTAGAAGTAGTTCATCCAAAAAATATGACTCCATTGATTCTTAGAGTTAAAGAAGGGTCTATATTAGAACACCAAACATTTGAAATGTCGAGTGTTCTAATATCGACCTGTTTACAGCGAATGCTGAAAATATCGAAGAAACAGAAAACCAATTTTTTTCCTAGGGAAAGAATTTGGTTGTCCGTTTCTGTTGCTTCGGTATTTTCAGTGCTCTGGTGGAAAGCTACGGGTCGGGTTCAGGTAAGTGTGTGATTGTGTGGACGTGTGGGTTAGGGCGGGTTAGGTGAGTTAGGGTTAGGGTGCGGGTCAGGTAAGTGTGCGATTGTGTAGACGTGAGGGTTATGGCGGGGTAGGTGAGTTAGGGTTAGGGTGCGGGTGAGGTGACTGTGTGATAGTGATGGACCTTAGGGTTAGGGTTTGGGTTAATGTAAGTGGATAGTTAGTGGTGTATGTATAGTTTAGTGTAGGGTTAGGTGTAAGAGTTTAGGTGTATGTGTGTAGATTGCTGTTTGTTTGGTGTGCTTGTGTTGTGTGTATGTGTTTTGGAACAGCAAATTTTTTCCCTAGGAAAAAATTCGCTGTTCTGAATGTTCGATGTTTTGTATTTTCAATTGCTAGGGTTCGATATTAGAACACTCGACATTTTGAATGTTTGATGTTCTAATATAGACCTGTTAAAGAAATATAAATATAGACTTAATTGGGCTGACACATGCAAGACTATAATATACATGAGGTAAAATTATTACCCTGTCTTTTGATTTTGGTACAGATACAAAGTTACAAACACAGTTACTGATGCAAGTGGTATTTTATTATACCCAACAGCTTAAAATCAGACAGAAGAGGAATCTTGTTTCATTTGGTGGAAATTAACAGATTCATTAGGCACCCCCAGAGGAATCCCATTTCATACAAAATGCATATCTGCAACAAATCCTCAGAATGTATGAAATGATAGAAGAATACAAAGTAACTCACTAAAGATAATTTTGATATGTAAGTAGATGGATTCTTTAACTCCACCACTGAGCTCCCCCTTTAAACACAAAAGCCTCTAATCTGGAAATGTAAATAAGCATGAGTTAGCTAGTCCATAGAATGAGATAAGGACTGCTGCTGAGGAGTGTGTGTGTCAGTTTTAAGTAAACCTAGTAATATGTTGTCAGTCTTATTTAGCCTGTGTCGTTTAAATCTGCATTTCTGTGTTATGCTGAAGATAATTTATATGACTGTAGTGTTTCAGAAATATCCATAATTTCCTTTTCAAAAACTGAAAATAAAGATCAGTGAAATAAAAAAAAAATCACACATTCCCATGAAAACATAAAAGCTGGCGGTAACCAACTAATCAGCTCATTTTCGTTATACTACTAATTTCTTAACCTTCTTTTTCATATCAAATGTTTATCTACTTCAGCACTGTTGAATTCCCACACATCAAAAGTAAACAGAATAATTCATATTGTAAGGTGTGCATGTGTCTATAAGGCTGGAAACCACAAATTAAGGGGTAAAAATGTGAAGGGTTTCCTCTCAGAAGGGAGTTCTACCCAGTAGCTATCAAACCCCCAACCAATTGGAGAAGCATGAGGAAATAGTCTGTAACCTTGACAACACAACAGAGCAGTCATTTCTCACATTCAAAGGAAGGAGGCTATAAGGATATCTCCTAATGCACTTCGGTAATATGCTGTACTAATGGATCTCAAAATAAGTTAAGAAGCAGTGTAAGGAAATGTCCGGAGGGCATACTGGTTGCTCAAAGACTGGTTGTAAATCAGAGAATGGTGAGAAGAGAAGGAATAAAAACTAACAAGAGGCACAGAAAGGTAACTTTAAAAAAAAAAAATATATATATATATATATATGCAGAGCAATAGATGGAGACAAGTATCTCAAAAAAACACAGGCATTTTGTCTCAAAAATACAGCAGACCAGAAACGGTTGAGATGGAGTATCCGATGCTTCCAGTCTTCTCCTGCCACATATAACTTATGAGTGTGTGCACAATCCTGGGCTCTTATACTTTTGACACCCTTTTATTTTTGACTTCCATTAAGTTGTACAGGGTGTAAAGAAAAGGGGCACATGTCTTTTTAGGCATGCCCATAGGTTTATACTAGTCTTAGGGTTAGGGATAGCATTTACATGAGTTTTGTATCCAAGGATATATGATTACATTTTGTTTCAGCTTACCAGTCCAAAATCTGACCAGCTCTATTACATCAGTTTGATTTCATTTTTACTAATATGGCCTCAACGATCTTTCCTGTATCAAAACTCATTCCTTATGTTTGTGGGTTGGGCAGGCCCCCAACATCTGTGCATTTCTGCACTTCAGAAACTTTCATTGCATACATTTTATTTATGCTACTGAAACAACAAAAACAAAAAATATGTGCCCTATTGCAAGCAAATTTGATCATATAAACATACATATGCATCTCACTGGCTGCACATACTTGTATATAGCCATATGCACAATAAACCCCAAACCATATTGTTTTTTGTCTGTTCTCTCTCTTCCATCATCTGTTGTACAGCTCCAGTCATCTGTGTTGCTACATTTCCCATATCTTTTAGCAACCATTAGACATCAGATGCATATCAACAGTAGTTGGAGCACACATTACACATACATTGAAACTGCTTATGCTGCATGGTTTGCAGTCACGTTATGCAGCACTTTACAGTGTAGCAGGTTTGGAGAATCATGTACAAATTAATTTCATAGATGATCAAATTCTCTGCAAAATTTACAATGCTTTACCCTATAAGTCATGTATATAGGGGAATGAGGTGCTCTGTGAAAGCTTATGCAAAGGGAGGAGCACAGCTGGAAATCTGCTTCCAGCTGTGCTCCTCCCTTTGCATAAGCTTTCACAGCAGATCCTTGAACCTTTTGTTATCCTAGTCTATGTCTCACTATACATTCAGCATAAGACCAGCAATGGTTATGTGTGACACTGGTGGACCTGAATGCTCCTATCGGGAATGCCAGGACCAGATATGATGACTGCCTGGGCCCACATGGATGGGGCAACAAGAATAAAGAAGGAGAGGCCATTCTGGCCTTCTGTCTCGCAAACAGCTTAATGGTGGGCAACACATGGTTCAGCAAGAAAGACAGCACAAGATCTCATACAAGAGTGGCCAGCATTCAATTCTGGTAGACTTCCTACTAGTAAGGAAAGGGCATTGTGGGTAGAGTTGGAGACTGCAAAATCATTTCCAATGAAACAGACAGCCCTTGGCATAAATCACTGGTGGATAAAATCAGCTGCAAGCAGTGGTTAGAGATGATTTTATGGTCAGCAGAGAATAGGCTGAAGACCTGGAAGTTGACTGCAGAAAAATCTCAAGAAAACACTCCTAGCTCTAGCACCTGTGGAAGAATAGGAAACAGGTGGAGGTGAAGAATGGCAGTGTCTCAAAACAACATGTGTGAGGACTACAGAACAGATTTGTGGTTGAGCCAGGTATGGCAATAAGATACATAAGAAAAGATGCTGGTAGAATGCAGAAGTCCAGGAATTCATCAAAAGAAAGAAGTTACACAGGAAAAAGTGGGAGATAGAAAAGACAGTCCAAGCTAAGAAGGAATACTGGCTGGCTAACAAAGAGGCTAAGAGAAGAGTTGTAATAGCAAAGAGCAAGGCATCAGAGGGACTTTACCTAGTTCTGGAAAGTGACTTAGTAGATGGTACAGAGATTTATCAGGATGCAAGGCAAAGACAGAAGGAGAAGAAAGATAGTTAGACACCTTTCATAAGGGATGCCAGCAAATGACTGCTCTCTAGTCTGCATGCCGTCAAAAGCAGATTAAAGGAGTACTTTCAATAGTTTCTGAATAAAGAAAACTCACAGATGTTGTACTACCAAAGACACAATCTATGATGAAAGAGGAGTATGTGTCCACTCTAGAAAAAGTAAGAACAGCACTAAGGAAAATTTAAAGTCGTGGAAAGCAGCAGGCTTGGATGAGGTCAGTGCAGATATGATTGAGGAGATGGGTGAGGTAAGGGAGAAATGGCTCCAGATTAGTATACAGAGAAAGGCATATTCTAGATGACTGCAGAATATGAATACTCGTGCCAATGTTCAAGAACAAAGGGGACATTCACAACTGTGGCCAGTGCAGAGGTATAATACTCCTGTCACACTGCATTAAAGTTCTGGAGAGGGTGCTTGATAAATGGCTATGTGGAGTAGTACCAAGTAAGATGGGAGATGAGCAGTTCAGAGTCAAATCAGGATGCAGCACAACTGACCCAGTGTTTACAGTGAGACTGATAGCTGAGAAGAAACTAGAAATAATGAGACATCCTACTGGCCATCCCTAAACATGAAGAAGGCATATGACAAGGTCCTAGGGAACCCTGATTTGGGCATTCCTGAGATGATTTGAAGTCTCAGAAACATTGGCCAAATTAGTACAGGCTACATGTAAGGACCCAGTACAAACTGGTACTTTTCCGTTAACGGGGCAACAGCTTTCTTGGCTTCAGTAATGGTTCATAACATTTTCTAATTAACTTTATCTGAATCCAGGCTGATTTCAAAAGAGGATTTCCTAGCTTTATTTTAGTCTTCAGTTCCTTTGTGATTTTATTATTAACGTTTTTGTCATAATGACAGCTGTATTTTCATTGTATATTTAACTATCCTGTTGCTACTGCTTCTGTTCGTATAAGACTGGATAACTATGTTCATAATTTCAGAGCTGGGCAGGCTACGGTATGCAGAAGTGCTGTGTGTGTAAGGGGCCTGACTGTCAAACGTCCCCGAAGTTCAGTGACGTCCCTGATTTATGCTCAAAGTTTTAGCTTGGTCCCTCATAAATCCCCCCAAAACTGATGACTTTTGTAGAAAAGGAATTAATTCACATTGTGTTATTCTGTAACAATCTCAATATGTCAAGTTAACAGTAGTAATAATTTAAAACTCTCTCCAATTACTTCAGATTTGGCTCCGATTCTTGTGAGATTTCTCTGTGAGTCGTTGATGGCTAGGCCATTTTTTTCTTTTTTTTTTTTTTTTTTTCAAAAGCCTTCTACTGCTGTAAGTGTGGCCTGCATGTTAACTGTCTACCTGCATGTATCAATATAACTGGCTGTTATATGTGAAAGGTTTAGCACACAATCACATAGCCATTTACTAGGTTCACAAGCCTGTAAAAATAAGAAGACAGACACTAAACAGTCACTGTCTTAAGAGTAGAAGGGCCTGTTGATGGAAAAATAGCTAATAAGACTCAAATTTAAAAAGACTGATAATAGAACAGAATGAGTAAGACAAACCGTTACCGAGGCCAAGAAAGCTGTTACCTTGTTAACGGAAAAGTACCTACAAACGGTGTTCAGACTGACACTGAGGTTCTGTTGGGGTGGGTGTGGATCTTGGCTCAGCTCTGAGCCCACTGCTGCTCATATTGGTGATGGACTACATTTACAAAAAGGTCACAGGGGATACACCAACAAAGCTGCTGTATGCCAGACTCTGAAAAAAACTTCAGCAAATGAGAGGAGAGTGGAATATAAACCTGAATGCTCATGGGAGTACAGACAAGGCAGCTGTCATGATAGCAAATGGGGGAGGCCAATCGGAAGAATCCGAAAATTGAGATAGAAGGGAATATAGTAGAACAGGTTAACAGCTTCATGTATCTAAAAGGTGTGGTTGAGGAGAAGTGAGGTGTGAATGAGGAGTTGAAAGCTACAATGAGAGAGCTGCAGCAAACTGGCACACAGTATCAGGGGTAGTGTGTGACAGAAGAATGATAAGCTAAAAATAAAGTCCATAAAATGGTGGTCAACCAGTATTACTGTATGATACAGACATCTGGGCAGCAAAGCCAGAGGAACTGAGAAAGATGCAGGTGATGGAGATGAAATGCCTGAACCAAGTGGTAGGATGCACACTTTGCGACAGATGAAAACATGAAGATATCAGAACATAATCCAAAGTGGCTTGATTGCAGAGGAGGCCAAAAACAAGAGTACAGTGGTTCAAGCACATGTGCAGGAAAGCAGACGATGATTTGGGAGACAGACCAGAAAAAAGCATGAGGACAGGAGGATTTCCAGCAAAGAGATGCATGGATTATGTACCAGACCTGTGAAAAGCAGGTGTGATCATTGTAGACTGTAGAAAACTGGCATTAAATTGAGAAAAATGGTGACAACTGATGTGACACCTGGACCCAGTGGTGCTAAAAGGGTCTACATCACGATGTTGAAAGCCGACAATATCTAAGCTGATATTGTCGGCACCACATCGAAAGCGCAGAACATTGTGCAAGTAAATGGAAATCTCCATAGGGGGACATTTCTGTTTACCTCAATGTAGTGTGGTCTCGGAGTTAGAATATTTAAATAGGGGGGTGTGGGGGGCGCAGCCCCCCACTTGGGTGTTGCAGGGGTGCTTGCCCCCTGCCTACGCTAGTTAGTTTTTATTTTTGTTTGTTGTTTTTAAGCGTTATTTGATGTTTTACTACATCGATCCCTAGAGGTCGACCTTTAGTGATTTGATGTAGTAAGATTTTGATAACGTGATTTAGATGCGTGCTAAAGGGGGATGACAAAGACTGCATGTGCCCCAAATTGGAACTTATGTTGGTTCTTTCAGTCCACAAGGTAATATCCAAACACATTGTATGAACTTCTATTTGGTAATATGCCTTCAGTCTTTTGGAAACATATTATGTTCTGATTGTCAAAGTATATTCCCCACTGTAGTGTCCTAAAATTTAATATATAGGCAGAATTCAGCAATACATTTATTTTTACATTTAAAGTTATGTGTTACAATCAGTAAATTCTGCACTTACAAGTACTCTCATCTGGATAAAACAAGTAAAGATAAATCTGTAGGTTTCACTGATAGGTTTTTGTGAGTAATTTATTTATTTTCAAGAATACCAAATCTTCATTGTATAAAGCAGTTAGAGAAGGTTGCCTTTTGAAAAGATATTTAATTAGAATTACAGTTTTTGAGCAGTGATCCCAGTTTCATCTCCAGCACAAAGTACATGAAGCAAGTATGTTGTATGTGATAAATACAGACTTCAGGTTACACACACACACACACACACACACACACACACACACACACACACACACACACACACACACACACACACACACACACACACACACACACTCTCTGCACAGGAGACAGCCATACTTAGAATCACAGTTTTCAAGCAGTGATCAGAGTTCATAAGTTCATAGGTTCATAGGTAGGTACTAGGCTATTGGCCCTGGGGCCTATACAAGCCCAGCCAAAAAGGTACGCTGGCTTTTACCACCCAAGAAAATAATTTTCCTGTGCCACTGTCGTGCAGAGCCACAGAGGTGATCCCCAGGGTGAATTTCCTATTTCCCATCCAATCATCAAGATTTTTCTTGAAGAGTGCTAATGAGGAGCTTTGTTTGATATAGATAGGCAGTTTATTCCAGAGTATGGGAAGTCTCTGGGACAGGAATCTATCCCTCCAGCATGTTCTGTTTATTGTGGTGACAAGGTTTAGGTCCCTAGAGCGTGTAGCTTGGAGGGATTGGGATTTCTTTAAGTGGAGCATGTCCAACAGCTCTGGGTTTGACATAGCTTTGTATGGTAGGCAGAGATCACCTCTGAGTAAGCGATATGTGACGGAGTAAAGCTGGAGTTTTGTGAGACGGTCTGCGTAGGGCATCTGTTTGAGACCGGTAATCCTCTTTGTGAGGTATTTCTGCGGCCTTTCCAGTTGTTGTAGATGTCTTGTGAGGTACATACCAAAAGGGACGTTGTCCTCTATAATGTGCCTAATGAGTGATGAGTAGAGGGGAACAATGACCTTTTTTTTTTCTGGATGAGAAACCTTTTGTGATGAGGTGTGCCATGTAGAAGGATTTCCTGACTACTGTGGCGATGTGATTATCAAAGGAGAGACTACTGCCCACCTGTGTCCCAAGGTCTCTTATCACACTTTCGGTGTTAAGTATACTACCGCCTATGTTGTAGTTCATGGGAACAGAGTTTTTACCAAAGGGGATGGCAATGCACTTTTTAGCATTGAGCTTGAGGCCATGGCTTTGATACCAGGCATCTGTCTCAGTGAGGCCCTTTTGTAGGATGTCCACAACGTTAGGAGTTTCGATTATAGCTCCTAGTTTGCAGTCATCTGTGAACTTCATTAGCCAAAGACTTTCTGTGTTAGCCTGTACTTCAGAGAAGTAGATACCAAACAGGAGAGGACCCAGGACTGAACCCTGTGGTACTCCACTTGTCACTGGTCTGAAGTCAAATTTGGAGTCTGCTACTTTCACAGTGTGGGTTCTGTCAGTGAGCTAGTTGGCAACCCATCTTGTGACATAGGGATTTATACCTAGTTTAATGAGTTTATCTATAATTCCAGAGTGGGGGATGGTGTCAAAAGCCTTGGCAAGATCTAGATAGGCTGTGTGAACCACCTTACCCTTGTCTACGGCTTTGGTGACTGCTTCAAAGAATTCTGTCAGGTTTAGGAGACATGATCTGCCTTTTACAAACCCAAACTGGGTGGGATCCAGAGTTTGGAGATTACCAATGTCTTTGTTTATAAGTTCCATGATAATACGTTCCATGGCCTTGCAGACCAGGCTCATCAGGCTAATGGGGCGGTAGTTCCCAGGATCCGTGGTGGCTCCCCCCTTGTGGAGTGGGATAACCGTTGCTGTGCACCATTCAGCAGGCACAAAGCCTGAGGTGAGGCTATGATTGAACATGGTACTTAGGTGGGGTACCAGTTCGTTCTGTAGTTCATGTAGAACGCAGCCTGGGATGTTGTCTGGTCCCATGGATGCTGTGTTCTTGGCTTTGGAGAGTGTGGTTTTTACCTGTGCAGCCATGGTTACAGGAACTTTGCATTCTTCCAGTATAGAGATGGGCTCTTTAGGGGGTGAGAGGTGGGTAAAGTTAGCAATGAACCTATCTGCCAAGATGTTGACAATATCAGTTGGGTCTGTATATTTAGTGCCATTGTGCTGTAACTCAGAGCAGATCTGAGTGTTACCATTGAGATTCTTGACATAGCTATAGAATGCTTTGTGGTTGTCTTTAGAATCAGTGGCGATTTTGTTTTCGTAACTAGCTTTGGAGGATTTCATCAGGGATCACAGCTTCTTACTGAGGCTGACCAGGGAGCTCCTCTACTCATGGGATTTTACTCTCTTTTGCAAGAGTTTCTTCCTTTCATTGTACATTTTTTTTTTGGCAGGGGACCACCAGATTGGCTTCCTTTTTTTGGAGGATAGCGTCTTGGTTCTGTTTGGGATAGCACGATCCATGCACTCATGTAAGTGCTTATAAAGTGCAATTGTGTAGGATTCAGTAGTCGTAACTGTATTGTCCATCTGCATGGGTGTCATGAAGTTCACCACTTCTGTCTTAAGAAGCATGAAATTGGCTTTGGAGAAATTTTTTACCATGGGGTGGAGGCAGGATGTGGATATCTACGGTAATTAGCTTATGGTCGGATCGGACCATTGAGGCGTTGACTTCAGTTGTGGAACACCGGTCACTCATATTAGTAATGACTAGATCTAGGATATTGTTGCCCCTGGTGGCAGTGTGGATAAGTTGATCCAGGGCATTGAAGTTTATGAATTCCAGAAAGCATTGAGCAAAGGAGTTGGTACATGAGTAGTTTTGCCAGTTAATGGTGGGGTAGTTGAAATCGCCCATTATTAGGGTGTTTGGTTGAACCCTAATATTTTCTAGTACATCAAGAAAAGAGGAGTGGGAATCCTGGATCATGGTGGGTGATCTGTAGCAAGCTACAATTTGGATTGCAGTTTTGCCCAGAGTTAGTTGCATTTGGATAACCTTGGCTGCATTATGCTGAGCAACTAGCCTGGAGGTGTGGATATCCTTAATGAATATGGACACACCTCTGCCTTTGGTGTTCTGGTCCAGGTTACGTGGCCAAAAAGTGTGGTATGTGTTATAGCCTGGTAGTGCAGCGGTGCTCTCTGGAGCCTTGAACCAGGTCTCATATCGATGTTCTCCATTTTAAGGAGTGCCTCGAGTGAGTGCATTTTGAGATTTAGGCTTCTAGCATTGAGTAGCATCACCCTCAGTTTTTGCTTGCCTGTTCCTGTTAACGGTGGTGAATTTGTCATTTGAACCTTGCCTAAAAAAGGCACTATAGGGGCAGCAAGAACCTTAGCTAGTATCCGGAATCCCAAGGGTGACAGGTGCAGGCCATTTCTGGCAAAGCATTGTGGTCTGTCGACCATGTCATCCCAGGCAGACAGATCCTGGATCCCTTTAGAATTGCACCAGAAGCTTAGCCAATTGTTGAAGTCAATCATTTTGTCCTTGTACTGCGGCATTATTCTAGGTGATGGCAGAATGCTACTCAGGGATAGGGTCATACCTGCATGGGCTACAAGATTGGAGAGCTTTTCCATGTCTCTTTTCATGTAGTCCAGGGAGGTACGTCCCAGGTCGTTCACACCAACATGGACAATGACAGAGTCATATTTGTACTTGTTGTGGAGCGACCTGAGTGTGTGGGTTATGTGGCGGATCCTGGCACCTGACAGGCAGCTGACAGTAACCTTCTCCTTGTTTAGCCTGGTGAGTGGGACATCAGTGTGCCTGACTATAGAGTCGCCTATGACTAGTGTGTTGGGTACATTGTTTTTCCTTATTGGCTGTGGTTGAGTGGCACACTGAGTCTGCGGGCTATGTGTCATTTGGGTTGTGTTGGGGGGGTGGAGGTTGCTTGCATTTCTGCTTTGGAGGTCTCTGTTGCTTGAGCAGATTATTATTGAGAGCCTCCGTGAATGTTTTTGTGTTTCTATGTGTGGATTTTGGTGGTGTAGATTTAGTGAGACTATGTGATGAGTGTGGTGTGGTGCAAGTGTTTACCTTCTCCTCTTGACTGTCAAGTTCAGTCTTGATTGGAGAGAGCTTTACCTCCAGTTTGGCTAGATAAGTGCATCTCTCACAGGTTGTACTGTTGGGTGGTAGGAGGAGAGGGTTGTCTGTGTACATGAAGCAATTTCTACATTGCCCCAAGATGCCCAGATTCATCAGATAGACAGGAGAGAACACTGGGAGCTGACCCTTGGACATGCCTGAATAAAAAACTATTTTCCTCTAGATAAGTGAGGAAAGTGAGTACAAGAGCTGTTTTTCTCTAAGCAAGTGAGGAAAGTAAGTACCAAAACTGTTTTCCTCTAGGTAATGAGGAAGGTTGAGTGAGGTAGTAATTAGTAGGTTATTTAGTGCTTACAAGTTCTGAAAAAGTGCTGATCACGAATAAGCAAATTCAAGTGCTAAAAGTAAGAATCTGTATCTGGACTAAACTAGTTACAGGAAAGGGGGGAAACAAGTGCAAATGTGAGCTTTTAAATCAGAAAGTTGAGAGAGATGGAAAAACTGCCCAAACGGCCAGTAACTACAATTTCTGGGCCAGAACCACTCCTTATGTGGTAGATAGGTTACCTAGTGCTTACCACTCCCACTGATAAGCTAGAAGGCTTCCCTCCAGCACAGAAAGCTTTGGGGGGGCTCAGAAGCTTACATACAGTCCTGGATACAGCAAATCTGAATCTGGACTACACTAGTTACAGGAAAGGTATTTTTCTTTATATATATATATATATATATATATATATATATATATATATATATATATATATATATATATATATACAGAAAAGTAGCTAAAACAGCAGTCAAAACAATTCAAATGCAGTGCAAGCTAGCACACTTGAGTATGTAGCAATGTTAGACCAAACAGTTTAAAAAATGCAATTAAATTAAAAATGACTAAAAACAATGCAGAATGAGTCTATTAGGTAGAATGAGGTAAAGAGATGGGACTGGGGGGAGTGTCCCAGATAAAATCTACAGTGGGGGCGGGCAACTGCAAAAACCTCCAAATTTAAACAACACAGGAATAGAGAGGGTGGGTATGGAAAAACCAACACCTTCAGCAGAGATCTGAAAAACTATACAGTGAAGCAAAAATAACAGTGCACAACTCTGAAGTCAGCCAGCAATGATATAAAATTAGTCAAACAACAATTACCAGTACACAACTCTGAAATGCCAGAAAAATATACTCAGCTCTGTATATTTCCAGATAGTTTGAAGAGCACTCTTTCAGGACACGGGAAGGCTCCAGCAATGATATGCAGACTTTTTTTACTAAGAGGGTCTAACTTTATGCAAGTAATCCTTGAGATGGTCAGAAAACACATAGGATGTAAAGCCAGTTATACCAAGTTAAGACACAGAGAAATAGGGGGGGGGCACATTCAGCAGAAATCTGAAAAACTATATAGAGACGCAAAAATAATAGTGCACAACTCTGAAGTCAGCCAGCAATGATATAAAATTAGTCAAACAACAATTACCAGTACACAACTCTGAAGTGCCAGAAAAATATACTCAGCTCTGTATATCTCCAGATAGTTTGAAGAGCACTCTTTCAGGACACAGGAAGGCTCCAGCAATGATTTCATCTCCAACACAAAGTACATGAAGCAGGCATGTTTTATGTGATAAATACAGACTGCAGGTCACACATATACACATACACATATACACATACACCCTCAAAAATGCACAGGAGTCAGCCATACTGAAAAGTGGTTTATTTGGGAAATAAAACAAAGCATCAGCAACAACAAAAAATACCAGTTGGCTTCGTACTTCTCAACTGCCCCTGATTTTCCATTTCACTTTTTGCCCTGTCCCTCATTTTTTCTATTTTGTGGATAACGCTGAGGATTGTTGTCCCTATCAGTTCTTTGGTAATACCCTTAACATTAGCCTTCTGTGATGTCATTGTTAAAAATTTCCAGGAACTATGTCCATTATTACTAGTATGTACTGATTTTTTTTTCATTGTGATCCCACAGTATCCATACCAGTATGCTTAAATAGCACCTCTATAATAGGCATTGGGATCAGTGGACTCTAAAATCCAGGAGATGGTGCAGTTTTTAGACATGCCGGACAAGAATCAAAGAAGTTTTCTAATTCTCCATTTATAGACCTAACTAACCCTCTTGCCTTAGCCTTTTTTTTATCCCCTTGTGACCTTTTAATACATGTCTATGTCCTGCTTTCAATACAAGTGCTCACTAAGGCATTAGAGCAAGCAGTGAATATAGATTTTTTTCTGTATTTATTCCCTCAGTATAAGAGAGTTTTAATTGAACAGGAGTAAGAATTAACTGGAACTTTTTGCTCGCTATGTTTCCTGCTACCTTATTTATTGTCTCTCAGTCATCTTTTAAAAAACTCAACAAATATACTTAAAGCTTATATTGCTTACCTGTAAGTATGTTAGTTAGGGATTACTTTCCTCACTGGATTATTTTGACGTGAAAGCTACAGCTTCCCCTCACAAGCAAATTGGTTCGGAACTTCTATGGCTGATTCTACAAAGTGTAGTTCTGAAAAAAAGCCTCCCTTATAACTTTGGCTTCTGTGCTATCTACACAAACCTGTTGGGTTTCCTTTTACTTTAGCTTTCTGATTTTCTTTGGCAGAAATTGGATTAGAACTCTGTTTTCATTTACCTCAGTTTTCATACTGACTACCATTTTTTTGCTGTGAGAGTCCTTAAGTCTCTGTCTGTCTCTCTTACCCTCCCTCTCTCACTCACTCTGTCTTTCTATCTCTCTTTTGTTCTCTTTTTACTGTTTTAACACTATGCATACCTCTGTCTTGTGCTTCTTTTTACTTCAGAATTTTCTGTTACTTCACCATCAGGTTCTGTGCTGACATCTCTTACTGTAATGGGGTTTTGTTGTTACATCATTGCAACAAGATACTGGTAACTTGTAGGGTCCTTTCTACCATCCATCCACAACATGAGTCTAGCCCCCTTTCTAATGTCTTGCTAATGCCCTTCTCCTGGATTACTTCTTGATCTCTGAGTGTCACTGTCCAGATGATGACCCCAATGTTATACTGGGTGGGGATATCAAGTTTTAATTTATGATTTGTATTCATTTAGTTAGTTAGTTTAATAACATTTGTTTACAGGGAAGTCCAACTTGGCCATAACATGCCTCTTTTCAGCAGGGGCCTGGGGAGAAAAGCCCCACAATTGACAAATCTTACAAGATGTCATACAATAGAATACAGTACAAGACAAATGTTAACTATCACATAAAAGATACAAAAAGTAGTATATAAAGAAAGAAAAAAATATGCAGATCCTGAAATTATAATGTTCAAGTGAGTTACATTTTAGTATATGTCACAATGGTAATGTTAAGAACTTCCATGATGTTTATAGACAGGTGCAATATAACATGAAAGGTGTTACTACTGGATAGCATATTGTCTGACTAAGTTATTTGGTCTTCAGATGGAAGCCCAGAAACATAGGCTACACAGGAAGAAAGGGCAGTAGCAATAGAGGACAGATGGATAGTGTGCTAGCAACATTTAACTAGAAGAAGAGTGACAGGAGCATAGTTTGGAATCCAAGAGGTGGGTCCTAAGGTTTGCTTTGAAGTATTTTGGATTGGTCTCATGGGACAATATTCCAACACTTGCTCACACATGAAGAATACATTGCTTCACCAAGTCTCCTGTTTGGTCTATGGACTTGGGCTATATGTGTCTTTAGAAGTGTGAGAACTAAATGTGGAGTACAATAGCATTACTTCAATGCTGGACATTTGTGATGAATATATCAGAGCAGTTTAAGTTGATTGCATTTTGACAGCTGGGGAATTCCAACCAGTTTAACTGGCTGAGTGGGCAGCAATGGTAGGTTTTACTTGAAAGGCGGGTTGCGAATTTTGCTATTTTATTAAAACTTGTTCAGGTTTTGTTAAAAGGAAGGAGATGGTATTCCTTGAAAGGAGAGAGGGATAGGAGATAGTCTTGCCAAAATATATCAGAGGACAGTGGTCTTTCTAGATTGCAAAGCGAGCTAGTGAGATGCTTTATACAATATATCTAGTTTTATATGGACTTTTTTAAATAATATTTTGGATGTGTAAGCCAAAATTTAGATCTATGGCGACCCCAAATAAAAATTAGTATGTATGGCAACCTCAAGTCTAGTGTTTTATGTGGATGATACATTAAAGGCATTTTCTGAAATCAAAGTATTGTCTTTGGATGAAATGTAGAATTTTTGTTTTGTTTAGGTTCAGGAGAACATTAAATTTGTTCACTAAACATTCAGGGGAGGAGTAGAATTGTTCTTCAATAGTTTGTAGCGATGGCATAATTGGAACTGAGCAGATTAAAGTAGAATCAACTGTATACTGAGCCAGGGAGCCTTGACTACTGCAGTAGGAAGATTGCTCATTAAAATATTGAAGAGGGCAAGACCGAGTACTGAGCCTTGAGGGACAATAATGGTTATGGATGGGTAGGATGAGAGGCATGTTTGCTATTTGACATACTGTATCTTATCCAAGACAGAGTTTTTAAAAAGTGTTTAGAGTAGAAGTGGAGAGACTGAGGGACAGTATGGTCTGTAATAGTTTAGTATAGTATAGTATAGGAAACTGTATCAAATGCTTTCTATAGAGCCAGGAATGTGGAAGACGCTAGTTTTCATTCAGCCCTAAGCTGAGCTTTTGTACTATGGAATGAAAAAATAGCTGTAGTGGTGCTATGTAAAGGGCAAAAGCCATGCTGGGTTGAAAAGAATAGGTTATTATTTACGAGATAAATAATTTGTTGGGAATACATATCTTTCTAGGATTTTTGAGAAGGGAGAGAGTATAACTACTGGCCAATAGCTGGATACTCCCACTGATTTTCCTTTTTTATCTACCCCGGGATTCATGAAACTTGGTGCAAGGACGGCATTAGCCTTGCGCCGACTGTGCAGCATAGAGATGGCGCAGCAGCACCACATGCATATTAATGAAGGCGCACTGCCGTAACAGCCACGTGCATAGGAAATGAGTACAAGTGCAAGGGGCGTGTCCAAGTGCTGCACGGAGGCGTGATCATGTCGGCTGCATACGCGCAACCTAAAATGCTGACTAGTACAGCCTGCCTCCAATAGTAATCACTCCTGTCAGTGTCCGTGGATACTGAAATGTATGCAAAGTATACAAGACAACTTGCAAACACCACAATAAGAAGTAAACACAAAGGCACGTAGCTGAATATTGAGTCACCATCCCTCGAACAAAGATATTTAAAACCCTGTGCCTGTATTCCATTGTAGTGTTGCTAGTTATACTAAGTGGAAGCGAAACGCATCATGTTAGCGCACCACCAATTGCCAAGTCTAGCATAATGGTATGGGTTACCACCTGTCCTACTTTGTGAGGGATAGCCCCCCTCTAGGCAGGTGTGTCCATACCAAATTCATAATAAATGTGAAATGTCCTGCAATAGTAGGACATAATTATGTCCCATATGTTATGAAATAGTCCCATACAGTACGTATGCCCATATATAAAATACCTATATGTTACAAGAAACAGAATAAGCAAGTAAATGAAACAGAATAAGCAACTACACCGCCACAACAATAAAAGCTTATATGTAGGCATGAAACTAAAGTACTATCCTTTGTAATGACCATGGGTATGTGTTGGCCTGTAAACTCAGATGTGTGCCACGAAAATGTCCCATCCAGGTCATATGAAAAGGTGGCAACCCTGCCAATGATCAGAGCATTCACCCAATATCTGCCCATTCGCGGTCCAAGACGTCCTTACCAGGACAGCCCATAGATGAACGGGTATTACCTGGGTCTACCTACCATGTCATGAAAGATAAGTATTTGCAAGTACCTATGTGCAGGACGTACAGAATGTGGTTGATCTGAAATGTTAGTGCAGACCTCACAACCATATTGGTCCCAGAGATATGTAGTGTACGCAGTGTGTTCTGTTGACTGTGCCATGGGCCATCAACTAGAGAAGGGATGAATGTTGATTGTGGAATATGGGGGTGGGGGGGTGATGGGTAATGTAATATATTGCCAATGGGAGACTGGGTTGGATGCACAATAGGTGAAATGGAGGTCTATGAGGGAGCAGTGTGTGATTCAGGAAGATAACCAAAGAACAAATATACACATCTGCAATACAATCCCACAAACATGTGAACATTAAAATGTGCAATACACATGTACAGAAACATTACCGGCACATACCCACATAATGGTTTGGCCTGAACTGAGCCATCCAACCCCAACACACCTGGATACATAATTGAATACCCATCATCCCCTTCACAGCACACCCCCCCCCCCCTTCCTTAACATCCACCAAAACCAGCCATACTCGGGCTGCTAGATAGGCGCAGCCATATCTGTACATAGTGACCCCTACCCATATCTAGTAGGCAGTCTCACCCTAGGCATTCTCAGGATTGCAAACTATGTATCCCTTGCATGTCTAACCCTACCTTACAGCCGTAAAGCAAAGATGGTCATCAGTCCCCACAATTTTTGGATATCCCTCATGGGATATGTATCTGTTCTAAACATTAGACTTGGTGTCACAACACGATGTCCAGTCCTGTATATATCTGGACACAAGTTGTATGAGCAGTAGCTGTCCACAAGTCTGCTCAGCCTCCAGATGTTCCTGCAGAACCTATGACCTGGGATTAAACACCTGACCATGATGCACATCTCCCCACGTGCATTATCGGGAATATATACCTTACACATTTGCATAGTGGCAGTCGGATATAGGGTGCTTAAGGCGCTGTAAAGCAAATGTAAGTAGGGTTACCACCTGCCCCACCTTGTGAGGGACAGTCCCTTTTTTGTTAGTTGTGTCCAGACCAAATATAATGCAATGGCAAATGTCCTGTGATAGTAGGAAATATGTCCCATATATCATGTAACAGTTGCATAAAACAGTTATTTATGTAAAATACTCAAAGTTACAAGAAACAAGTGAAGCAAACAAACTGCTACAAGAATAAGCGTTCATTTAGGGAAATAAGTAAAGTTCTAACCTTTGTACTGACCGTGGGTATGTGTTGGCCTGTAAAGTCTGATGAGTGTCCAGAAAATGCTCCACTTTGGCCATATGAGAAGGTGGCAACCCGAGACGTAAGTGGGTATGCAAGCGTGTATGCGCAACAGTAGGTGGCAGTGATTCAACGGTATGGGAAATGTAAATGAGCATGTAGGTGTATATGCATGTGTATGTACAGACTGATATATATATACACACACACACACACACATATATATATATATATATATATATATATATATATATATATATATATATATATATATATGTGTGTAGATATGAAGAATGAACATGGTCACAATATAGGAAATCCCCATAATAGTTAGTACTGTTATATATAAGGATGGCCATTGGTGAGCACACCTCTGCATCCCCAACCGCAGGTAGAAGCTAAAAGTGGAACAAACGAACGATCTCCCCTTGCTAAGTCTGACTTTCAACTAGGTACAGGGCAGTCCTGGTTCCCAGTCGGACAAGCATAAACCCGGAAGACCATATGAACACCCTGACAATCGAACACACGTATGTGCCAGGACTATAGGCTGTAGAGGTCTGAATATCCTCGGAGTGAGTCAACATGCGGCATGAGTCCAGAGCAGTAGGGAATAGGGAATGACGCATGTGTAGTAGTGCATTTTTCCCAACAGGTAAATGGATGCCTGCTGTGTAAGTGAAGTGATGAGGTGTGTGTTTGGGTTACTATGCACCATGGGTATACATATAAATGAGGTAGAACACCAATAGTGTAGTGGTTAGAGCATCCGCCTAACGAAAAGGCATTCACGGTTCAAGGTCGACAATAGCACATATCATTTTCCTTGTGGAATTAATGTTGCTCTGCTGTAAAGCCGACATTTAAACATGTAAAGGTGAATGTGTGTATTGCATAGGACTATTAGCCAGTTCCTTTCAATCAAAGTGGTATTGTCATAATGTATAAGGCACAAATAAGCATAAATAAGTGACAGTAAACATATGTAACGCACAGTAAGCATAGGCGAGTGCGTCTGTGAGGGTGTAAGCGGCTCCCAGCATAGGAAATGTATGTTTGTATGTACAGATGTAATATATATATATATATATATATATATATATATATATATATATATATACACACACACACACACACACACATATATGTGTTTATAAATATATATCTACATACATGAGAAATATATATATATATATATATATATATATATATATATATATATATATATATATATAAAGAATGGACATTGTAACAGTAAAGCGTACACAAGGGATGTGAAGGGAATCAAGAGCAATGTTGGTATTGTAAAGTGCTTTCGGCCTATGTCATAAAAAGCTGCCCAGGAGTGAGCAGAGCACTGCTACTCACACCACAGGCAGGGTATTACCACTGGGAGTAACATCGTTGAAATACCAGGTCTACTTTACACACAGGCAGAACGTAGTCCCATGCTGGGACCTCCAAAAATTGGAAAGCGCAAATGGCTCTATTCCATAACACCAGGAAAGGCACATATGTGCAAATATACATGGCGGGAGACCCTATGAATACACGAGGTGGGACAGAATGTATGTAGGGCCCCAAAAGCTCTGGGGAGTGAAATGTGTAAAGGTGTGTCATGGCTGCGATAACAAGTGGATAATGGATGTTATGCCTGTAAATTTAACACGGGTGGGGTGGAGGAACTATGGGTATGCAATTATGGATCCAGGTGTGCCAGGGTTGGATAGGCCGGTTCTAATGGACCACCCCGTGGAGGTAAGCTAGGTCGTAAAAGGTATATATGCATACTCACATGCAGAAAACAATATATGTTGATGTACAAATTCTGTAACACATGCATTCCTTTTGTTGACATAAATAATAGGAATGTGCCCATACAAACATCGACAGTACATGGAATAATAGGCTGTGCAGAAGAGGGAATGGTCGAATCACACTATCACATTCCAATTACCATCAGTAATCCCTACATGAACATATAGCGACATCTGTCCTCTGTATAATGTGCTACATACCGTTTACAAGATGGCTGGAGTGTGTCAGTGTTATAATGAATAAGGCACTAGTATGCTGGTGAAGCTTATAAACGTCATTACGCATGTTTAAGTGCGTATGAACGGGGAATGTATTGACATACTGATGTGTGTGTGTATATATAGGTTCATAGGTTCATACTAGGCTATCTGCCCTGGGGCATTTATAAGCCTAGCCCGATTGTGTTTGGCTTACGCCACCCCTTGATTTGAGTATACTGTGCCCTTTTTAAAGTTTAGTTTACTGTGCCTCTGTCTAATAGTTACACGGAAGTAATCCCTGGGACAAACCTACGATCCCCCATCCACTCATCAAGATTCTTCTTGAAGAGAGTCAGTGAGGTGCTCTGCCTAACATGAATTGGAATTCTATTCCAGAGCGAAGGAAGCCTCTGGGTCATGAGTCTGTCCCTCCAGCATGCTCTATTTATTTCTGTGCTGAGGTTCAAGTCCCCAGAGTGCGTGGCTCTAAGGGATTTAGATTTACTGAGTTGGAGCATGTCCATTAATTCTGGGTTGGACATAGCTTTATATGTCAGGCATAGATCGCCTCGAAGTAGGCGATATGCAATTGAGTAGAGCTGGAGTTTTTTTAACCGAGCAGCATATGGCATCTGTTTGAGTCCCTTGATCCTCCTGGTGAGGTACTTTTGGGGTCTTTCTAATTGCTGCAGGTGTCGGGTAAGGTACATCACAAAGGGGGCATTGTATTCTATGATGGGCCTGATGAGGGATGAATAAAGGGGCACGATTACCTCTCTTTATCTAGATGTGAATCCTTTCATGATGAGGTGGGCTATGTAAAAGGTCTTTCTAACCACTTTGGCAATGTGGTTGTCAAAGGAGAGATTGCTATCAACTTGGGTCCCCAGATCCCTAATTACTTTCTCTGTACTTAATGGGTTACCACCTATGTGGTAATTTGTGGGCACATTGTTTTTGCCAAAGGGTATGACTATACACTTTTTGGCATTTAGCTTTAGACCATGGCTCTGGCACCAGTTATCCATCTCTGCGAGACCTTTTTGAAGGATGTTTGTGTCAGGTGGAGAGTCGATTATGGCACCCAGTTTGCAGTCATCTGCGAACTTGGTGAGCCATACATACATGGCCTGTACCTCAGAAAAGTAAATACCGAACAAGAGAGGTCCCAGGACAGAACCTTGTGGGATGCCACTTGTGACCGGTTTCGAGTCTGACATGGCTCCAGCAACTCTGACTCTGTGGATTCTGTCTTTGAGCCAGTTTGCGACCCATCTTGTGACATAGGGGTTTATATTTAGGCAGGATAGCTTATCTATGATGCCCGAGTGGGGTATTGTGTCAAATGCCTTTGCAAGGTCCAGATAGGCTGTGTGGACTACCTTCCCTTCATCTATGGCCTTAGTGACTGTTTCAAAGAAGTCGACCAGGTTCAAAGGGCAGGATCTGCCCTTGACGAAGCCAAATTGGGTAGGATCTAGTGTCTGTAGGTCCCCAATGTCTTTGTTTATGAGTTTCATGATGATCCTCTCCATAGCCTTGCAGACTAGGCTAGTCAGGCTTATGGGGCGATAGTTTCCAGGGTCCGCAAAGGTGCCACCTTTGTGGAGTTGGACCACTGTTGCTGTACGCCATTCTTTGGGCACATATCCTGTAGTGAGGCTGAGATTGTACAGCAGTTTTACTTGAGGGATTAGTTCTTCTTGGAGTTCATGTAGGATGCAACCCGGGACGCCATCTGGTCCCATGGAAGCAGTGTTTTTTGCTTTGGAGAGGGCGGCTTTCACCTGAGCATCAGAGATGTTTGGGAGGCTGCACTCTGCCGGGATAGATACTTGCTCTTTTGGAGCGGGGGTGGAGAAGTTTGCTCTGAACCTGTCTGCCAGGATATTGCCGATGTCTGTGGGTTCAGTGTATTTTTGTCGTTTAGAATCAACTCAGAACAAGTCTGGGAGTTGCATCCCAGGTTCCTAACATAACTGAAAAAGCCTTATGATTGTCTTTAGTGTCCTGTGCAATTTTTCTCTCGAAGCTGGCCTTGGAGGATTTTATGAGGATCGCAATTTTTGCTAGTACTGATCAGAGATGCCTTCCCTTTTAGGGATTTTGCTCTATCATGTAGTAGCTTCCTCCTTCTGTTGTACAGTTTATTTATGGCTGGGGTCCACCAGACTGGACGCCTGCCTTTGGATGATTGGGTCTTGATTTTGTTTGGGATAGCATGATCCATGCATTCCTGGAGATGTCCGTAGAATGCGTTTATATAGGATTCTGCAGTTTGGGCTGTAGTTTCCACTGGCCCTGGGGCCTTGAAGGATTCCACTTCAGTTTTGAGAAGTGTGAAGTTCGCTTTTGAGAAGTTTTTCACTGTGGTTTTCTGGGCTGGGGGTGGGGTCGGGATGTGGATATCCAGTGAAATTAATTTATGGTCTGATCTTACCAATGAGGGATATACTTCTGGTATGGAGCATAGAGTCCCCATGTTGGTAATGATCAGGTCTAGTATGTTATCCCCTCTTGTGGGAGTGGTGACTAGTTGTTCCATAGCATTTGAGTTTATAAATTCCATGAACCTTTGGGCTAAGGTGCTGGGGCTTGAGTAATTCTCCCAGTCTATGTTTGGGTAGTTGAAGTCGCCCAATATAATGGTGTTCGGAGAGATCTTCATGTTCTCCAATGTTTTCAGGAAAGCCGAGTGGGATCTCTGACTTTGAGAGGGTGGTCTGTAGGATGCTCTAAACTGAAAAGCAGTCTTGCCCCCTGTCAGGTGCACATGGATGGTCTCCGATACTTCGTGTAATGCCACTAACCTGGAGGTGTGGATATCATTGATAAGTATGGAAACTCCCCCTCCTTTTGTGGTTTGGTCTGGGTTTTGGGGCCGAAAAGCATGTTATGAGGTATAACCTGGTAGTGCTGGGGTGCTCTCTGGAGCCTTGAACCAGGTTTCTGTCACTGCACAGATATCGATGTTCTCCATACTGAGGAGAGCTTCGAGTGCATGCATCTTGAGGTTAAGACTTCTGGCGTTTAGCAGCATTACCCTTAGTTTCTTGTTCCTTGTGCTGTCTATGGAGGTGGGTTTGACTTTTGAACCTTGCCTAAAAAAGGCACTATGGGGGTGGCAAGAGCCTTTGCCAATATCCGAAAGCCCAGGGGTGACAGGTGCAAGCCGTCCCTAGCAAAGCAATGTGGCTTGTCGAGCATGTCATCCCAGGCTGACAGACACTGGATCCCCTTTGAATGACACCAAAATTTAAGCCAATTGTTAAAATCGATCATTTTGTCTTTATACTGTGGCATCATTCTAGGTGAAGGTAAGATGCTGCTCAAGCTCAGGGTCATACCAGCCTGGGCTACATGATCAGAGAGCTCCTCTATGTCTCTTTTCATGTAGTCGAGGGCGGTACTTCTCAGGTCATTCACGCCAGCATGTACAATGACTGAGTCATATTTGTATTTGCTTTGGAGTGACCTGAGTGCTTGCATTATGTGGTGGATCCTAGCACCCGACAGGCAGCTCACTGTGACCTTCTCTTTATTCAGCCTGGTGAGCGGGACGTCAGTGTGTCTGACAATAGAGTCACCTATTACAAGAGTATCAGATGTGTTATTCAGCCTTAAGGGCTGTGACTGCTTGGCACACTGACTTTGTGTGCTATGTGTTGTACGTGTTTGGTTTTGGGATAGCGTTTGCTTGGATGTCTGCTTTGGAGGTCTCTGTTGCTTAGGTAGATTTTTATTTAGAGCCTCCGAGTATGTTTTTGTGTTTTTATGTGTTTGGTTCGCTGTTGTGGTGGGACTATGTGATACTGGAATTGTGTTGTGTGAGGTTACCTTCTCCTCCTGACTGGTTACACCAGTTTTGAGATGAGAGAGCTCAGCCTCCAGTTTGGCTATATGGTTGCATCTCTCACATATATTTGAACCTGTTTGGAGGAGGAGAGGGTTGTCCGTGTACATGAGACAGTTATAACATTGCCTCAAAATTCCCAGATTCACCAGCTGGACTGGAGAGGAAACCATTGACTGACCTTTGGACATGCTAGAGTAATATAGGGAACTGAATTAAAATGGACCAATAGGGGACAAGGTAATCGTAGAGAGTATAAGAGTAAGTAGTGCTAATGGTTTATTAGTGATAACTTGTAAGATTACTTATTTGGACCAGTGAGGGGCCTTAGAATGAGAATATGGTGTTTAATTTGAGAGATAGAGCAGTTCTAAGGGAAAAAGTGAAGAGCAGACTTTGTGGAGTCAGGAATAGTTTAAACCCATTTAGGCGGCGCTGCCCGATGTTGCGCTATGCGCAAAAACACGCAAAAGAGGGTTTTAAGAGAGGGAGATCAAGGAGTTTGGAACTGACCCAAGATGGCCAATAAAACTACAGTTTCAAGGCAGTAACCACTCCCACAGGGGCAGGCAGGCTGCTCAATGTTTATCACTGCCACTGATGAACACAGAGACTTCCCTTTAGCGCAAGCAAACAATGGCCTCCAAGAAACTTACAAACAGTTCAGAACAGCAAATCTGTAACTGAACTTTTTTAAATCTCAGAAATGTGGGAAAAAAGCAAGATTTTTTTGATTTTTTGTTTTTTTTTAAGGAAAGCAGAGGTTCACAAGTATCAACAAGTTAGAACAGTGCAGTAAATGACCGCACACTTGAGTGCTAGGCCAGAGACAGATATATGTATATATGTATATATGATATATATGATATATATATATATATATATATATATATATATATATATATATCTATAGGCCAGAGACAGATATATGTATATATGATATATATGATATATATATATATATATATATATATATATATATATATATATATATAAAACAGCAAGATATGAATATACATGTATGAATACATATGCAGATATGTCTGTATATATTAATGTAAATATATATATATATATATATATATATATATATATATATATATATATATATATATATATATATATATATGTTACAGTAAATATACACATGTATATACCTAGGTTATGTTACAGCAGTTATGGGTAACATGTTTAGACCGGGCATATGTTGTTGGGAGGTCCACTCAACAAACGTTTACTTACCAACCCCCCAGCTAGGCCGGTGAGACATACAGACACGTAAAAAGGTAAATACAACACTGGTTCCCAGACCACCGGCAAGAAACTACCAGTGGCAGAGATCTACAAGGTCTACACTTTAAACATGGTTAGCGACGTCCCTTGCGGGACACCAAAAATATGGCGCCTTCAGTTGATGGGTGTAACACAGTTATGACCAGGATGTAGCTATACACGGAACAGTAGGTTGTGCAAGCCTGATAACACATGGATTGACACAATGTACGACATGTGTCCCGACATGGGGAGAGTGACCAGTGTGTAGGGGTGTGTTCATTTCCCACCTGCATCCACCTGCTTCCACAGTAAGGATGAGTGCTGTAGAGTAGTGGCAGGTGGGGGAACTATGGGTATGCAATTATGGATCCAGGCATGCCAGGATTGGATGGGCCGGTTCTAATGGACTGCCCCGTGGAAGTCAGCTAGGTCATAATAGGTATATATGCATACTCACATGCAGACAACAATATATGTTGAAGTACAAATTCTGTAACACATGCATTACATTTGTTGACATAAATAATAGGAATGTGCCCATACAAACATCGACAGTACATGGAATAATAGGCTGTGCAGAAGAGGAACGGTTCAAATCACACTATCACATTCCAATTACCATCGGTAATCCCTACATGAACATATAGCGACATCTGTCCGCTGTATAACGTGCTACATACCGATTACAAGATAACTGGAGTGTGTCGGTGTTATAATGAATAAGGCACTAGTATGCTGGCGAAGCTTCTAAACACCATTACGCATGTGTAAGTGCGTATGAGCAGGGAATGTATTGACACACTGATGTACATATATATGATCATATATATAACTATATATATATATATATATATATATATATATATATATATATATATACATACACACACACACACATATATATGACAGCAAGATATGAATATACATGTATGAATACATATGCAGATATGTCTGTATATAGTAATGTAAATAGATATATATATGTTACAGTAAATATACACATGTATATACCTAGGTTATGTTACAGCAGTTATGGGTAACATATTTAGACCAGGCATATGTTGGTGGGACGTCCACTCAACAAACATCTACTTATCACCCACCCCAGCTAGGCCAGTGAAACATACAGACACGCAATAAAGGTAAATACAACACTGGTTCCCAGACCACCGGTAGGAAACTACCAGTGGGAGAGATCTACAAGGTCTACACTTTAAACATGGAGAGTGATGTCCCTTGCAGGAAACCAAAAATTTGGTACCTTTCAACCAATGGGGGAACACCATTACGACCAGGATGTAGCTGTACACGGAACAGTAGGTTGCGCAAGCCTGATAACACATGGGTTGACACAACGTATGACATGTGTCCCGACACGGGGAGAGTGGGCAGTGTGTAGGGGTGTGTTCATATCCCACCTGCATCCACCTGCGCCCACAGTAAGGATGAGTGCTGTAGAGTAGTGGCAGGTGGGGGATCTATGGGTATGCGATTATGGGGCTAGGCATGCATGTGTTGGCTGGCAGATACGTATTAGGACCGCCCTGTGGGTGTAAGTAATATTCCAATGTGGGTATAGCAGATGCCCTTACCTCCCAAACTATAAGAGCACATCTACTGGACAGTCTGTAAACCACTGGGGGAATACATAGGGACCATATCATTGAACTGTCCTCGATTACCAGGGACGTCCGTGATTACGAATCAGAATCCTAACACAGTCTCAACTAAACCATCCCAGAACTAGTGATATTAGGAGGAAAGGTGGCGGAATACACGTAGTGAATAATGACAATGTGTAAGAGTCATAAACTGCATGCACCTCAGAAAATGTGTATGAATACATATGTGCTCTGTGTCCGTCAATGTGTCAGGTTAATAGCACCAACCTTCTAAATGTGTCCCTGAGGTCATTATGCAGTGTTCCTGATTCAGTGTTTATTCGTCCCCATTCATATGAGAGGTCTGTTAGTGAGAGAAAGCACATGTGATTGATAAAATAAAAGGTATGGGGTTACCACCTGTCCACCTTTGCCCTGTGGGCAGTTGTGTCCTGCATAATAACTGTAATTAAGGCAAATGTCCTGTGATTTAGGGCAAAGTCTACCTATATTGTCTGTAGTAGTAGCATAAAACAATTATGTTCCTCTGAAACACCTAAATGTTATAGGTAACAGTATAAGCAACTATAATGCTACAAGAGTATCCTTTTATTTAGGCAAAACAGTGAAGTACACTCCTTTCTACTGGCTGTGGGTGTGTTGCCTTGCAAAGTCTGACATCTGTACATACAGGTCCTATAGGGTTGCCACCTTTCTAAATGGCCAGAGTGGGACATATTCTGTAGAAATGTCAGACATTCCAGGACTAAACATACATACAGCCATGCATAGTACAGGATTACACTTATTTGCACAAATAAAAGCATCTAGTTGCATTTGAATTGCTTATGCTACTTCACATAACATATAGAAGAATCATATATAAAATAACTGTTGTATGCAATCATTAATGAAACGTACAATATTATAAGGTCCTGTAATCTGGATATGTGCTATTTCTTGATTATTTTCGCACTGTCCCTCGCAAAGTAGGACAGGTGGTTACCGTAAAGTCCTACCTTGGCCAATTGAGAAGGTGGCAAACCTATAATAGGTATGTGGTAGCATTACCCTTCCAGATGTGGCTACCACAACCCAACTACTCATTTGTAATGCAGAGTCTCAGTTCCCATGTATCAGCCAGATGGGAGCAGAGTGTATGCGGAACACACAAATATGATTAATTCACTGGACAGGCCGCTGATTCTGTACAGATGAACACCATGCCGTCGCCTAATGGGCAGCCATTCCCGATACTGTAGTCAGGAGTAGCCTTAGGTCAACTGGTGCCCTAGGCAGATGGCACAATGGCACCCCCCACCACACCACCCAGTGCTCCCATTCTGGTCTACCTACACCAAATAAATACTGGTAAAGTGCACCCACTAAAGCGGTGCCCTATGCAGACGCTTAGTTGGCCTATGCCTAAGGCCGGCTATGACTGTAGTCATGTATTCCAGTGTGATAGGCATCACAAGGTATGCCTAAGAGGAACACACGAATATGAATGAATCTCCGGACAGGCTGCTGATTCCGTACAGATGAATGCCATGCTGTTGCCTAATAGGCAGCCATTTCTGATACTGTATTCATGTATTCCGATGTAATAGGCATCACAAGGTGGGAGCACATTGTATGAGGTACACACAAATATGATTGCATCACTGGACAGGCCGCAGATTCCATACAGCCGAATGCGATGCCATCACCTAATGGGTGGCTAGTCCCGATACTGGAGTCATGTAGTACAATGTAATAGGCATCACAAGGTAATATTGTGGTCCTCGCTCACACCCAGGGGTGTGAGTGACAGATGCAAGCACCAATGCCGGTGCATTAGCAAGTGCAGGAACGAGCGGGTGTAAGCGTATTTGGTTACCAGTATGCGAGTATTGCATTGGTTAAGCAATGTAGAGGCTAATCGAGCGTAAGAGGCTGTAACCAGAGGATATCATACAGCGTGGTCATTCAGCAGTATAGGAATTTATCCCATCATTTAGAAGTACAAGTGAGTGTTTATGTCCAGCATATAGGTACATATATATATATATATATATATAGAGAGAGAGAGAGAGAGAGAGAGAGATGTATCAGGGACATGCCATGTGGCAACAAAGCATTACAAATGAATGAAACAGGAAACACCAGCGACGCCTGTATTATGTAGTGGTGTTGCTCTGTGTGATCACAAGACTCCCTCAGACAGACAATAGTTGTACATTGGCCGTATACAGCACTCTCTGCATGTAATGTACATTAACACAACAGTACCTGTCTAATCATTATGTGTGAACAGTACTCCTGCTATGTGCAACATCGTCATCATAATAAAGGTAAATGGGGTAACCATAGAGGGACCGGTAGTGTTTTGTGTACAATGTGGTGGTCTCTCCTCATGTGTACCTGAACCGTGTAGGAGTGATGTGCATACCAGGACCATGCGCCTGAGGGACAGTGGTGAGGATAACAGTAGTAAGTTATGATGCATATTACAAGGGTTTCATGTATCCAATGGGCACATGTGTATAATGGACAGCTATGTATAGGGCAGATGGTGTCCTAGGAGCCGAATGGCCTTATGTGTCCATAAGTGAGGGTCAGATGTTGGGCAAGGAGTGTAGGTATGGCCATGGAGGATAGGTAGGAGCACAGAAATGACAGCATACAGAGTTTGTATATGACACAGGTGGGGGGGATACACCCTGGATGCGGATTGGGTCTTAGGCATTCAAAAGCCTATGGGAACAGTGGGAAGGGGGTCTCCAGCCATGGGCAACTGCCACTGCACCTACACAGCTGCAAAGGAGGCAGTGCTGTGGGCTGTCCAGTACAGGCAGCATCACCCTGTAAATGTGACACTCTGCCCTTGAACTGGCATATCTGGCTTTGTAACCCCTTAGGAAGCCACCTACAAAACATGTCCAGGACCGCATGACAGCAGATATGTACCTTTCTGGTCCTGCTCCCAAGGGGGACATGCTCCATCCTCAGTGGTGGAGCCACCAGAAGGTGGTGAATAGCCAACAGAGGTTGATGTTAATGGCTGGGCCCCAGATGTGCTAGTGCCTGGTGCCATGGTCAGCTGAAGTGGGACAGGAGGATCTGCCGGGACCTAACAACCCATTCGGCCTATGGTGTTGCGTTTTAAACCCACATATGGCTTAGTGATAGACAACAGCATACAGGATTACCTACAACAGTATGCATAGATATCACCAGTATCCCAACAAATTGTATACATTTGCAGAGGGAGCACAACACATGCATATATACTGCATGGCAACTGTACAATGTGTAGTAGACATGTGACCGCAACTATGAACAGTTGCCCATCATTGGCTTGTCACTGGGAATCCCACACAGTGTCAGTCATACCACTGTCTCATGTGACATATGTCCAGTCAGGGATGCGATGGCAGTAACACATCCCTATCATCATGTACTGTGTGCAATCCCCACACCATGCTTCTGCTGTGCACAGAAGTGTGTTCAGTGTGTAACACAGGAAACAAATGGTTGTACACACTGACCTGTTCACAGATGGCCCTACAGATGGGGTTCCCTCATGAAAAGATTACTGTTATGTCTGTATTTTAACATGCAGAATAGCCATTACCACACACATGTTAAACAGGCAGTAGTCTCAATGCAGCATAGCTACACTTACATGCTGTAGTTGTGTGGCACATCACCCTCCTGTCATTAGGCTATTTCCCACTGTTGAAAATGATTGAGGTACATCCAGATATCATCTGCGATGCCGTGTCAGAACACCACACCCAGGTACCACTCACAGAGAGTGTCATGGCCAGATAATAAGATCTTTCCCTAGATAGTGTACTGTGCTTATCATGCAGATGGCTATGGGAAAACCATCACAGCTGTACCACATGGAATCAGCTAGAGGAGGACTGCAATAGGTGCAGAGACCATCACCTGACAATTTCCATCTGTTACAATACACATGCTGCTGCTGTGCAGGTGTACACCTTCACATCCACCAGAGAGTGTGTGTGAGGGACAGGCAATGTACACCAGGGAAGGGGTTGGAGACTTCACCATAATCTGCCACATGCTGAATAGTACATGGTCAAACACCTGACTCCTCATTACTATTACATGTGCATGACGTTACTACATGTACCACAGAGGCGGCATGTTGCAGTGCTGTAAGAACATGTGTGTAGGTGAGTGAGTGCCATCTGCAACAGATATAGTAGACATACATTAGGTGTGGCACACGTCAGTCCATGTGAACTGATGCCATTGTCACCACAACCACACTCTAATGGACACACATTGACACCTTTGTCAAGGCAGAAAATGCACAATGTAACTACTTAGTTTGCCACACCGCAGTAATGCACAGGGCCACATGCACCACAGGGGATATCTGGAGGTTCAATGGGCTAGGCCATGTGAAAGTGCTTGACAACTGTTGGTATGCCAACTAGGTTTATACTGGGAGTGACTGTGGTTAGGAGCATCACAACCCACATGCAGACACAGGGTGCCAGTACTGTCATGCAGGTATGCATTGCTCCATGGGTGTGTAGTGTTTGGCTGTGCAAGATGGCTGTACAAGGCTGGGTGAGGGGTAATTCTTGCTGTTGCATCACCCAAACATGTTGTGCAGTGCAGGGGTGTAGTGTCTGCAATGTCCCACACAGATGGGTACTGCAATATCTGGCCTGACATCCTGGTTACCAATGTGTAGGGCCATAGCTTTGCAAAGCATGCCATGTCTGTATTTGGTAGTCCTTCACATGCACATTGCCTGGGATGTGCATGTCCCACAATACTGTACAGTGACATGTACAGGTGTACCTCGTTTGGCAGACGCATGTAGTGTACACAGCCTGTTATACCCCAATATGCCAATACTGGCCTGGTGTGGTGAAACCTGCTTACAGTGAACAGGTCGGCACTGCACCTGCATGTATAGAATGGACAGGTATTCTGTGGTGTCAGTGGCATGGGTCCATACAGGGCACATGTGTACAGCATTGTCTGGCCTTAGTGGATCACATATGATGGCACCACATATGTTGCAGCCATTCAGTGTGGAACATAGTGAAGGCACAATGTCCGCATATATGTGCCAATTGTACCACCGTACAGGGTGCCATGTCCTCTGCAGACCACTGCGGTCCCACCATGCCTACTATCTGTCCTCAATGTGCATGTTACTAGCAACATAGTGGGATATCCTAGGCAAGGTTGTATGTGCATGGCACATGGGTGCGGGACATATACCGGGTACTAGTAGGGCTGCACACTTAATTCACCAGCCCTTTTGCCAGATGTATGGGTATGGCTTGCCAACTCAGTACCGTGGCTGACTGATAGCTGTATTCCTCATGAGGTGGCCAGTGTGTCATAAGACGGATACTATATAGGAAAACCGCTCCCAAACATGTCCAACGGTAAGACAATCATGGCCACCTCTACACAGGCTCTGACAGACAAACACACACTTGCCATGTCCTGTATACAACCCCCTACCCTATCACACTGCAGCAACATGTGTTTAGGGCACTCACTACAGTGAATACTACAAGCATTGTACTTGTCTCATGCAGGCAGACACACACACACACACACACACACACACTTGGCATGTCTGGGATTAGAACACTGACCTAAGTACTTTACTACACTACAGCATTACGCAGTTACAGAACGTGCTACCAAGATTACTGGGACACAGCATTCCCAGAGGTGTATTTGTAGATGGGTGACATCATCGGCCTTGCTAACTGTGGGTATAAGAAATATATGGAGTGTGAGCAGTATAAAGGTTCATAGGTTCATACTAGGCTATCTGCCCTAGGGCATTTATAAGCCTAGCCAGAGTGTGTTTGGCTTTCGCCACCTATTTTAAATTAATTTTGCTATGCCCTTTTTCGAGGTTAGTATACTGTGCCTCTGTCTAACAGTGACACAGAAGTGATACCCGGGGTAAACCTATGATCTCCCATCCACTCATCAAGATTCCTCTTGAAGAGAGTCAATGAGGGACTCTGCCTAACCTGGACTGGGATTTTATTCCAGAGTGAAGGGAGCCTCTGGGTTATGAATCTGTCCCTCCAGCATGTCCTATTTATTTCAGTGCTGAGGTTCAGGTCTCTTGAGCATGTAGCTTAATGGGATTTGGATTTTCTGAGGTGTAGCATGTCCATTAATTCCGGGTTGGACATGGCTTTATACGTCAGGCACAGATCACCTCTGAGCAGGCGGTATGCCACTGAGTAGAGCTGGAGTTTCTTTAACCGGGCAGCATATGGCATCTGTTTGAGCCCTTTGATCCTCTTGGTGAGGTACTTTTGGGGTCTTTACAGTTGCTGCAGGTGTCTGGTAAGGTACATCCCAAAAGGGGCATTGTACTCAATTATGGGCCTGATGAGGGATGAGTAAAGAGGCATGATGACCTCCCCTGATCTAGATGTGAATCCCTTCATGATTAGGTGGGCTATATAAAATGTTTTTCTAACCACTTTGGCCACATGGTTGTCAAATGAGAGATTGCTATCAACTTGGGTCCCCAGGTCCCTAATTACTTCTTCTGTACTTAATGGATTACCACCTATGTGGTAATTTGTGCACTTTGTTTTGCCAAAGGGATGACTATACACTTTTGGCATTTAGCTTGAGGCCATGGCTCTGGCACCAGTTGTCTGTTTCTATGAGGCCCTTTTGGAGGATGCTTGTGTCGGCTGGAGTGTCGATTATGGTGCCCAGTTTGCAGTCATCTGCGAACTTGGTCAGCCACAATCCTTCCATGTTGGCCTGTACCTCCGAGAAATATATACCGAACAAGAGAGGTCCCAGGACTGAGCCTTGTGGGATGCCACTTGTAACTGGTTTGGAGTCTGACATGGCTCCAGCAATTCTAACCATGTGGGTTCTGTCCTTGAGCCAGTTTGCAACCCATCTGGTGACATAGGGGTTTATATTTAAGCTGGTGAGCTTATCTATAATGCCCGAGTGGGGTACTGTATCAAAGGCTTTTGTGAGGTCCAGGTAGGCTGTGTGGACCACTTTCCCCTCGTCAATGGCCTTGGTGACTGTTTCAAAGAAATCGACCAGGTTTAAGAGGCAGGATCTGCCCTTAACAAAGCCAAACTGGGTAGGATCCAGTGTCTGTAGGTCCCCAATATCTTTATTTATGAGGTCCATGATGATCCTTTCCATAGCTTTGTAGACCAAGCTAGTCAGGCTTATGGGGTGATAGTTTCCAGGATCCGTTGAGGCACCACCTTTGTGGAGAGGGACCACTGTTGCTGTACGCCACTCTTTGGGTACATATCCTGTAGTAAGGCTGAGATTGAACAGTAGTTTTTTGTTTGGGTTTAGCTCTTTTTGGAGTTCATGTAGGATGCAGCCCGGGACACCATCTGGTCCCATTGATGCTGTGTTTTTTGCTTTGGAGAGGGTGGCACTTACCTGAGCATCTGAGATGTCAGGGGGGCAGCACTCTGCTGGGATAGATATTTGCCCTTTTGGTGGGGGGGGGGAGTTTGCACTGAACCTGTCAGCTAGGATGTTGGCAATGTCTGTGGGTTCGGTGTATTTTTTGTCATTTTGGACTAATTCAGAGCATATCTGGGAATTCCCACCCAGGTTCCTAACATAACTAAAGAAAGCCTTGTGATTATCCTTAGTGTCCTGTGCAACTTGTCTCTCGAAGCTGGCCTTAGATGAGTTTATGTGTGCCCGTAATTTTTTGCTAATACTGATCAGAGATGCCTTCCCTTTTTGGGATTTTGCTCTATCATGTAGTAGCTTCCTCCTTTTATTGTATAGTTTGTTTATGGCTGGGGTCCACCAGACAGGACGTCTGCCTTTGGAGGATTGGGTCTTGGTTTTATTTGGGATTGCATGATCCATGCATTCCTGAAGGTGTTCATAGAATGTATTTATAAAGGATTCTGCGGTCTGGGCCGTATTTTCCACAGGCCCGGGGGCTTTGAAAGATTCCACCTCAGTTTTGAGGAGTGTGAAATTTGCTTTAGAGAAGTTTTTCACTGTGGTTTTCTGGGCAGGGGTGGGTCGGGATGTGAATATCCAGTGAGATTAGTTTATGGTCTGATCTTACCAGTGAGGGATACACTTCTGGTCTGGAGCATAGAGTCCCCATGTTGGTGATGATCAGGTCCAGTATGTTTTCCCCTCTTGTGGGAGTGGTAACAAGTTGTTCCATAGCATTTGAGCTTATAGATTCTAGGAACCTTTGGGCTAGGGTGTTGGAGCTAGAGTAATGCTCCCAGTCTATGTTTGGGTAGTTGAAGTCGCCCAATATAATGGTGTTTGCAGAGACCTTCATATTTTCCAGTGTTCTCAGGAAGGCCGAGCAGGGTTCCTGGGATTGGGAGGGTGGTCTGTAGCAGGCTATAAACTGGAAGGCAGTTTTACCCACTGTTATTTGCACATGGATATTCTCTGATGCTTCGTGCTGTGCCACCAACCTGGAGGTGTGGGTATCTTTGACAAATATTGATACTCCCCCTCCTTTTGTGGTTCGGTCCAAGTTTTGGGGCCGAAAAGCATGGTATGAGGTATAATCTGGTAGTGCTGGGGTGCTCTCGGGAGCCTTGAACCAGGTTTCTGTTACTGCACAGGTATCGATGTTCTCCATGCTAAGGAGAGTTTCAAGTGCGTGCATCTTGAGGTTTAGACTTCTGGCATTGAGTAGCATTACTCTTAGTTTCTTATCCCTTGTGATACCTATGGAGGTGGGTTTGTCTTTTGAGCCTTGCCTAAAAAGGCACTATGGGGGTAGCAAGAGCCTTTGCCAATATCCGAAAGCCCAGGGGTGACAGGTGCAAGCCATCCCTAGCGAAGCATCATGGCTTGTCGAGCATGTCATCCCAGGCTGACAGGCACTGGATCCCCTTTGAATGACACCAATACTTAAGCCAATTGTTGAAATTGATCATCTTGTCTTCATATTGTGGCATCATTCTTGGTGAGGGTAAGATGCTACTGAAGGTCAGGGTCATACTGGCCTGGGCTACATGCTCCGAGAGCTCCTCTATGTCTCTTTTCATGTAGTCCAGGGAGGTACATCTCAGGTCATTCACACCAGCATGGACAATATCATATTTGTACTTGCCTTGGAGTGACCTGAGTGCTTGTGTTATGTGGCAGATCCTAGCACCTGACAGGCAGCTCACCGTGACCTTCTCCTTGTTCAGCCTGGTGAGCGGGACGTCAGTGTGCCTGACGATAGAGTTACCTATTACAAGTTTATCAGGTGTGTTGTTTAGCCTTAAGGGCTGTGACTGTTCGTCACACTGGCTTTGTGAGCTATGTGTTGCATGTGTTTTGTTTTGGGGTAGCAGTTGCTTGGGTGTCTGCTTTGGAGGTCTCTGCTGCTTAGGCAGATTTTTATTTAGAGCCTCTGAGTATGTTTTTGTGTGTTTATGTGTTTGGTTTGCTGTCGTGGTAGGTCTATGTGAGACTGGAATTGTAGTGAGTGTGGTTTCCTTCTCCTCCTGACTGGTTACGCCAGTACTGAGTTGAGAAAGCTTAGCCTCCAGTTTGGCTGTATGGTTTCATCTCTCACATGTGTTGGAATTTGTTGGGAGGAGGAGAGAGTTGTCTGTGTACATGAGGCAGTTGTAACATTGCCTCAAGATTCCCAGATTCACCAGCTGGACCGGAGAGGAGATTGACAACTGACCTTTGGACATGCTAGAATAGTATTGGGAATTCCTTTATAATTGAAAAAAGGGCCAATGGGGAACAGGTACTCAATGGGAGTTTGTGAGGGTGTAGTGCTTTTAATTTTTAGTGCTGACTTAGTGAGCAAGTGCCAGGTAACTTAAATGCAATGTGTTACAGGTAACTTAAATGCAGAAACGACAAACAGTAACTTTCTTTCAAGTGAAACAAGGAAATAAGTACAGTAAGCAATGCAGATATCACTAGGGATCCACAGAAGCTCTGAAAAGCCGCGTTTTAGGTGCAATTAGCGTTTCAGGGAAATAACAAGCAAACAAACAACAAGCATACAAACACAGCTAGATTCAGCAGGCCTGGATCTAGTCTATGCTACAGCAAACACGGTGTACCAATTTCAGTAAGAAACAGTTCAAATATGCAGGCACTATAAGCCTTTAACCAGAAATTCCCAGCTCAGAAGGGCAGAGTCCAGCCTCTCCTCCCACAAGAGTGCAGACCATGAACCTTCTTAATGTAAAATAACTGGCCTGAAGCCCAAGTGCTTAAACCAGAACTAATACACTTTTAGAATAACAGACACTGAACCCTCAATCAGCAGTTCCCAACTTAGAAGGATGTAAGCTACCTGTCCTGCCACCACAGTGCAGGCCACAAACCTTCCTAATGTAAAACAACTGGTCTGAAGCCCAAGTGCTTAATCCAAAAGACTTAGAATGATAGCTACACTTTAATCAAGTTACTACCAAGCAGTAATAAATACAATTGAATACTTTAAAGAATGCCTGGATTAGTGCTCAAGTTATACAAACAAAGCTAGATTCAGCAGGCCTGGATCTAGTCTATGCTACAGCAAACAAGGTGTACCAATTTCAGTAAGAAGCAGTTCAAATATGCAGGCACTATAAGCCTTTAACCAGAAATTCCCAGCTCAGAAGGGCAGAGTCCAGGCTCTCCTCCCACAAGAGTGCAGACCATGAACCCTCTTAATGTAAAATAACTGGCTTGAAGCCCAAGTGCTTAAACCAGAATTAATACACTTTTAGAATAACAGACACTGAGCCCTCCATCAGCAGTTCCCAACTTAGAAGGATGTAAGCTACCTGTTCTGCCACTACAGTGCAGACCACAAACCTTCTTAATGTAAAACAACTGGTTTGAAGCCCAAGTGCTTAAACTAAAAGGCTTAGAATGAGTTACACCAAGCAGTAATAAATACAATTGAGTACTTTTAAGATGACGCAAAAGCAAAATAAAGTAGGAAGAAAGACAAGTACAGTAAAAGCAGATACATTTTTTTTTAAGTGGAAAGATAGAAAGGAGTAGCAGAAACTAAGCTGATTGGCCTTCTCAAATGTTCTCCCTGTACTGGGTAGAATGAGGTAATGACACTAGACTGGGAGGAGGGTCCCAGATCAAATTTACACTAGGGGTGGGCAACTGCAAAGCCACCAACTATAAAAACACTATACCAACAGGGAGGGAGGGTGGAAAACAAACTGCAGAAATGTTTCTCACAGCTGAAAAGCAGCAGTGAGCCTTTAAATGAAAGTTTTAAACAGCTAAAGGAACCTCTAGAAAAAAGAGTTTAACTGCAACAAGTTATTAGAAACAAACAACCCAACAGATGCTTAATAAAAGTGGACAATTTCCAGTTAGTACCTCACACACAGTGAAACTAGCTAGAAAAATGCACAGTACACAAAGTGCTATAAATAGCAAAGAAATAAAGAACAAAATAAACAAAAAACAGGATACTTAATGTTATATATTATAGCTCCGAGTTTCCTCAGTGTCCTTCCTTTGATCAAGCTCAGTGTGAAATGGCAGAACACTCACAAATGAACTTCTTAGGTAACAGAAAGTTGAAAGCTGAGACAGTTTTTAAGAAAGAAATCTCAAAAGAACCAATGAGGTGCTTAGCCTAAGCTGTAGTCCAGGTGACCTCAGTCAGTCAATGACCTCAAACAATTCTCTCTCACTGAAATGCCTGATGCTTTGGCTAAACCAAGATGTCCCTGAATATGTGCTCAGACACACAGCCTCCACAAACACTAGGCCCAAATACAAGCCTGAATATGGAAATGCTACAAATATCCCCACTACTTAGAACAAACTGCAGAAATGTTTCTTACAGCTGAAAAGCAGCAGTGAGCCTTTAAATGAAAGTTTTAAACAGCTAAAGGAGCCTCTAGAAAAAAAGAGTTTAACTGCAACAAGTTATTAGAAACAAACAACCCAACAGATGCTTAATAAAAGTGGACAATTTCCAGTTAATACCTCACACGCAGTGAAACTAGCTAGAAAAATACACAGTACACAAAGTGCTATAAATAACAAAGAAATAAAGAACAAAATAAACAAAAAACAGCATACTTAATGTTATATATTATAGCTCTGAGTTTCCTCAGTGTCCTTCCTTCGATCAAGCTCAGTCCTCAGGCAAATGAGGAGACACACGTACACACACACACACACACACACACACACACACACACACACACACACACACACACACACACACACACACACAGCAAGTGTGGGACTAGAACACAGACCTAACTACTTTATTACACTACAGCATTACGCAGTTACAGAGCATGCTACCGAGATTACTGGGACACAGCACTCCCAGAGGTGTATTTGTAGATGGGTGACATCATTGGTCTTGCTAACAGTGGGTATAAGAAATGCATAGAGTGTGAGCAGTATAACAGTATTACTCAGTTCTCAGGCAAATGGTGAGACACACATACATACATACACACACACACACACACGGCAAGCGTGGGACTAGAACACCGACCTAACTACTTTATTACACTACAGCATTACGCAGTTACAGAACACACTACCGAGATTATAGGTTCATAGGTTCATAGGTTCATAGATTAGTACTAAGTTAACTGCCCTTGCGAGCCATTTTAAACTTAGCCAATTATCCCTTGTGAGACTCAAACCCTGCACCTTGTGTTTGTAAGGCAAACACCTTAACCATTAGGCCACCTTCCCAACCTACCACCCAGATTACTGGGGCACAGCCCTCCCAGAGGTGTATTTGTAGGTGGGTGACATCATCGGCCTTGCTAACAGTGGGTATAAGAAATGTAAGGAGTGTGGCCAGTCTAAAAGCAATTTAGAGTCCACCGGCAAACGGGGACAGACATACACACACGCCAGTGTCGGGTACGGAACACCTACCTATTTACAGATTACTATTACAATACTACATATATACGAATCGCACCACACAGACTACACATGTCAAGGCTGTCAATATGACTGTCTGGGAATGCGGACATCAACAGGGATATTGGCAGTTAAGATGTACATACCTGTGAACCTGTGTGTTTAAAGTATGAATCCACCCTGACCCGGAGTATGCCCATCTGTGGAATGGACGACTACTACCACTATACAGGGTTACAATGACCATGCCCATACACAGAGACACATAACCAACACAAGGTGTCACCGGGCATGCTCACACACTTAGTAGCACAGGACTGTTCAGAATGCATTATGTGTCCATCTACACAAGGATATACTGGGCATGCTCATACACTTAGTAGCACAGGGGGCATGCTCACACACTTAGTAGCACAGGGCTGGTCAGAATGCACTACTATGTGTCCATCTACACAAGGATATACTGGGCATGCTCATACTCCTAGTAGCACAGGGCTGACTGGGATGCACTCTGATGCTAAACACGGAGGGCCACAGTGGCCATGCTATTACAGGTAGATGTAAAGAACACATTGTAATGGGCTCAGGTGTTGGTAGTTGTCATTGTTAGCAGGAACACTGCTCTATATATATTTGACACCAGTCTTTTACAAATCAGCTGTCATTCTTGGATGACATGGCTGACAGTAGGCAGGCCTTTGTCACATATCACATGCATCCATGATACAAGGGAGTGTGGATATTACCCAAGTCGCATCTGCCCACACAGTGCCATTCTAAGGCAAATGTCCTAAACACAGGTTAACTCCCATACACCTACAGGACAACTGCATTATTTTCTTATAGGTTCATAGGTTCATAGGTTCATACTAGGCTATCTGCTCTGGGGCAATTATAAGCCTAGCCCGATTCTGTATGGCTTACGCCACCCCTTGATTTGAGTATACTGTGCCCTTTTTAAGGTTTAGTTTACTGTGCCTCTGTCTAATAGTGACACGGGAGTAATCCCTGGGACAAACCTACGATCCCCATCCACTTATTGAGATTCCTCTTGAAGAGATTCAGTGAGGTGCTCCGCCTCACATGAACTGGAATTCTATTCCAGAGCAAAGGGAGCCTCTGGGTTATGAACCTGTCCCTCCAGCAAGTTCTATTTATTTCTGTGCTGAGGTTCAAGTCCCTCGAGCGTGTGGCTCACACACTTAGTAGCACAGGACTGTTCAGAATGCATTATGTGTCCATCTACACAAGGATATACTGGGCATGCTCATATACTTAGTAGCACAGGGGGCATGCTCACACACTTAGTAGCACAGGGCTGGTCGGAATGCACTACTATGTGTCCATCTACACAAGGATATGCTAACCAGTGCTAGATGTGTAGCGTCCATATTCACAGCTGGCAACTGTAGATCCAACAATGGGGCGTACTGACATCTGTGCAGTGAGGAACACCTGGCTGATGTCTCTGTAGTGCACAATAGCACTACCACCATATACCTCAGAACCTAGCACTACCACCATATACCTCAGAACCAGACATGTGGACCATAACACAGGAATGGACTGCTCCATGTGGTGTACTCACATACATAAAGGCCACTCACATGTACTGACCGGTCCCCCCATAAAAGGCATCACAGATGAGCCATGTGCAGGACACAGTGTCACATGCTTCATTCTAGGATGTAAACTGCAGACACCACCATGCCCTAAGACCACCACCACACAACCATACATATTGTATGACAGACGAGTATGCCACCATGTGACCCATGACCTGTGTACTGTACTAAGCTCTACATCAACTGTAGACAGTACACATGTACTGACACAGTTGCATCATGTGTTATGCAATGCAATGATACCACTGTATGTGACCAGGTCAGCTGTACACATACCAAGGGCCCTCAGTACTGTCCACCATTAGCAGATGTCTGTTGCTGTACACCAGTACACACCCTCATGTATAGATATGACATACATGTACCTGCCCTGGGTATGTACATGCCACACACACAACATACCTGTACATAGCATAGCTGTTGTAGTCCTTTGTGCAAACAGGTGGCTACAGCCATTACATACATGCACATGGAATGTAGGTCCATGGCTGCTGAATGCCAACATTACATAAGGTGTGATATCAATGTTGACAGAGGTAACATCCCCTCTGTACTGCTCACCCATCATGTCATACAATAGTCCATGTGTCATGTATGTTATTACACATATCTGCCAATTGCAATGCCTACAAACATGACCAAATTTCAGGATTGTAGGACCTACACACCTGTACACGTAGTGTTGTGCATTCAGATAACATGTGTGCACAATTGCTGGTGTATGCAGGTGACATGTATCCTAGTACATCCTGCAGCTGTAATGCAGCCTCAACATTGCCAACTGTATATGGTGATATGCTGAATGTACAGAAAGATGTACCACAGGTATGGACAGATGTGTTGAAATAACTAAGTGGCGGGGCATCTTTGCAGATGGATGTTTGCTGTGGACAGCTCACAGGTGTGTCACAAGTGGCCCTACAATACCCTGTGTAACCGGTAAGCAATGGTTTTGTTAATTGAAGGACATAACACACAACTTAGACAGTGGTCAGGGTGATAGCGAAGGTAAATCACTTGACACCTGTTAATAGATATGACGTCCCTACTGCATATATCAGCACTGTTGTCACAGGAAGCATCAGTACAGTTTGTAATGCATGCAATACTGCTGTACATCTCACATACATAACATGAGCTAGGCAGGTATGAGATTCACAGTACTGGCATGTGTGGTTGTGTGTGTGTCCATATTTGTCACGTATTGTGGGGAATACATCACAATTGTTACTCACTCTCCTGTACACTAGTGTACACATCTGTACAGACTGCAATGTATGAAGCAGGACATAGGCAGGGGTGTGTATCTCACACATGTGAGGTATCTGTATGTGCATGACATAGGTGTATTAATTACTGAATGCCACAGTGTGTGTGTATGTAGGGCTGACTGGTCCCTGGGGTGAGGATGTATGTTACCATACTGAACTGATAGGACCCCTCCCACCATCCAGGCGATGCATTCAACTATCCGTGTTGATGTCCCCAATCTTAGGCCGTACTGACTACCTGTACATGTGTATTCTCTGTGGCGCGTCATGTAGATGCACAGTACTGTAATGATGATTTGCACATAGGCAGAGGTCCTCATCCCACTAATAGCAACTGTGTGCGAGTGTGTGTTACTGTGTTGGTGAAGCCATGTGTGTGTGTGTGTGTGTGTGTGTGTGTGTGTGTGTGTGTGTGTGTGTGTGTGTGTGTGTGTGTGGGTTACAGTGTCACTGAATGCATGTGTGTCAATACCTGAGTGTGTGGGTGCAGTTGTGTGTTGGCATCCTGTCATGGGAACGTGTATTACTGATTCTCACTGAGGCATCACACTTCCCACTGGCCTCTACCCTTGTTATCAGCTAGACCACTCTCTTACCTCACCACTCCATGTAACTGTACCTGTGATGTCACCCTTTATGGATGTCACGTCTGTGGCCACAGTAGCTTAATACACAGCTATCATGCTCTTGGAATGGTAGACATGTTTGTAATGTGGGACATTCTCACTGGTATGTGGCAGCTACACGGTGCATGCTGGTATATTCATACATACCTGCGAGTAGTCCACATTGACATATGGGACACTTAACTGCAAACACTGACATCCACTGGCACATGCAACTAGACCTGAAGAAGGACAGCAGAACAACATGACCAATATGCTTTTACTGTTGTTACACAAGACACATAATGTTAACAGTATTGTACACCTGTACTACATGGTATATCTGCTGACTGTCAACTCAACAGTCATAAACATTTGTAAACTACACATATCATCCTAGTCTGTTCACCCTGTGCATCAGACCATATGAGCATGTCCATGCACTGATGGTGTGGATGTCAGGGATGCGGCACAGGCATCATCATATGCACAGGGTGTTAATGTTTGCCAGAGGTGTAGGCTGCACCATTGGATAACATCATGTGTGTGGGTTTGGACCTTTGATCTAATTGTGTGTGTGTGGATGTTATGCATGTGTGTGTTGCGGTGCCCTACATATGTGTCCAGTGTGTGCGTGTATGTCTGCACACAGTTCTCCCATGTGTCTGGCCTACACAGGGGTATTATTGACAGATGCAGACTGTACAGGTGAGATTTTAGAGTTCACAGTGTCCAGCCACGGACATGTGACCTGTGCCTGCCAGGGGTTGCACGGGCACTACCAGACAGAGGTGCAGATTGGGTACTGCCTGATGTCACTAGTCCACTGGAACCATGTCCCTGTTGGGACCATCCTGGGCCATGTGCACGTGGCCTGCTGTGTCATGATGTGGACAGCACAGCACCAGATGCACTGCTGCTGATGCCGCCACTATGGGAGCGATCATGTGAGGTAGATCGTACACATAGACCTGATACAGGTGATGAAGCAGGCCTACATCCACGTGCCCGACACCTCACTCCTACCAGATGTTCCAACACAGACAGCTCACGCTTGTGGATTGGCATGCCATGGTCAAGGACTCCAACCATGTCACCCAACTGTCTATCCAAAGCATCAGCAATCTGCTGTTGAGCATTTACCATTGCCTGGATGCTGTTGTTTAAAGAATGGACAGCAGCCCTCTGTCACCTCTGATCTTCTCTGTTGCACCATTCAGCACGTGCCTGTGCCTCCATTACAGCCTGAAACATGTGTCTGGTGAAACCAGCTGTTGTGCTCTATTGTGCTCTGTTGTGCAGGAACATGTTGGCCAGAGGTCTTCCTATGAGCAGCACTGGCCACTTGCCTGTGTGGGGCACCACCAGTAGTTTGGCTGACACCATGGTGTGCAGGCACACCTTCCATGGCCCCCACACTTTCCTGTTCCAAGCTACCATGCACCAACTGTCCTTCCTCTATGGCCACTGTTGATGGGGTATGTGCAGGTATGGGATCTGTGTGCGGGGATGAGGTGGATATAGATGGAATGGCAACCAATGGCACCGTTTCAGCCCCTGACAACTCTGCCTGTGACCCAATCATATGTTCATCATCACTGCTAGAGTATGTGGGGACACTAACATCTGATGTACCGCAGGAGGGCAATGCACCTACATCACATGTGAGGGCAGACAAGAACTGTACATTACAATCTATACAATAGACACACACACAAACACACACACACACACACACACACACACACACATGTGATATGACAGAAGGCATGCAACATGCATGTGATATGGCAGACGGCATGCAGTGCAGACAATAATAGTGGTAGTTATCATACATCCCTAGGTTGCACACAACAGCATGCATGTGTAGTAGTGGTTAGCATACATCCCTGTGTTACACCATGTGGACCAGCACAGGTTAACAGTACACCTGCCTGATGTGTGGCATATGACCTTGATAATCACATGTAGTATAACCTGATCTGCTGATGTGTGCAGTGACATGCATACATGTTTAACACAATGGTGTCCTGTCAAATATACAGTGGGGCAATGGTGTACCAATTCAGTGTTGTCTGTCCACCCTACAGATATACTGCAAATCTAGCTGATGTGCATGGCCATTGCAGGGAATTATGAGGAGTCTCTAGTGCTATACAATGCGAGTTATATACAGGGTTCATAGCCATGACCATGTTTAGATACAATACATATATACTGTATAGGTAACTGCTGTCATGTTGCAACACCCTCAAGATGTTCAACACATCCTATGTGGTGGATTGATGTTACGCCTACACAAGATGTGCACAGGCCTGTAGGATGTCTAGCATTCCACATCTACATTATGACCATTATACAAAGGCCATGGCTGAACCATGTGTAGCCATTGTATGACAGGGTGTACACACAAGCACAACACTTCTACTGTATGTGTGTTCCTCCATGTCTCTGGCCATCCTCCATGGCCATGTGTGTACTTGTGTTGTCCAAATTGTAGTGATGGGCATCTATTTCACATGTCTGTGTTGCCCCATATGACATATATGCTCCACTGACAACAGGGTTATGCAGATAAAAGGTGGTAAGTGGGATATGTTTTCAGGTTAGGTAGGCAGTGTAGCAGCCAGGCCAATAGATGTCATGAACATGTCAAGATAGCACATCACATTGTGCGAAATTCATAGCAGGGCTATGATCCACACCTGTGAAACCTGTGTGCTGGCCATACTCCAGCCCATTGTGTAGTACTGTTTGTATTCACCACATGTGTAGATCAGATCTGTTGTACATTCCTAAAGAGAACAGCACCTCCACCATTGTATGCACAGCTGTCAACACATCTGGCAATAAAGTTTGTGAGGATTCATGTCGGTGAGATGATTCACATAGTTTGCAAGTGTGTCACATGGATAGTCATTGTGATACATTGCAAATCCGACCTGTATATTGTGACAGGACCATACATTATGTGTACATGTTGTGAATGGCCACATGGCAGATAGTTTGTGCATTACGCTTCCTGATAAATAATAACACTGTCACCTGCAATGGGCTGCTGTCACCGTGGAACACCAGAGGTACCTAAATAGGAGTAACACAGCAGTATGAGCATAATCCACCCCTATATAAAGGCTACAGGGAGCAATGTGCATAACACATACACCAGTACATTAGACTATACTATGGTGTATGCACATGTGTGCATACACAGAGTAGCATACTATAGTATGTGGCACGTGTGTATACATGCCTTGCATATGATGTTACATTACATATTGTACAGTGACACATGCAGCTCTATGGAATATAGTTGTTATAGGTGCAGTACTGACTTACCAGGCAACTCCAGGCTCAGTGGTTGAGAGACACCCACCTTCACAATATCGGCTAAGGCTTGTGGATGTGGTTCTGCAGGTGTCCTCAGGTTGGCCAGTAGCTCCTCGGTACATGCGAGTAGGGGCTGGGTTGGTGGTCCACCACCTGTTGCACCTTGTTCCCTGGCAATTGCATTTGCACGCTGTTTCGCCCATCTAATGAGGTTTGTACAGTGTCTGCTCACCTGCTGGTATGTGCGGTTGTGGCTACCCACATCATTAACCCTCCTGCAAAGTTCCATCCACAGGGCATCCCGCTGCTGTGCATCCTGTGTCACATGGCTGAACAGGATGTTATGTTTATCAAGTAGGTATGGGATGAGGGCCTCATCCTCCAAGCGTGTAAAAGGGGGAAGCCTTGCACGTGGCATACCTGGAAGACATAATGATGGAGACAGGTCACAGTACCACATACAGAGCTACAGCTGAACATACATGTGTATTGCATTACTTCAGTTTAAATAGTTGTATTTGCAAACCTACATGACACTGACGTGTTTGTGTCACACACATGTGACACTCAATGTTGAGTGGATATTATAATCATATATGTGTGTGTGTGTCACCTGATTACATTGCTCATACTCCATGTGGTTGCTGTCTTGATGTGGGCATGTCTGTTTCCCCGTACTGGTGTTCCTACCTATCAGCACATGGCTGGATGTGTCCACATTGATGCAGTCAACCTTGATGCAGTGTATATGTCACATATAAGGACTTACACTGCCTTAACAGACATGACCTGTGACCCTGCAGACATGCTCACATAAGGTTTTACATGTATGTGTTCTATGGCACTGTAAAGCGATTCAACATCCTGCCATGTATCACCTGTGTTGCACATGTGATACACATGGGACATTGGCTAGCCAGATGATATTTGCAGTAATGGATATCAGTTATGGCATGTACAGTCAAAGTCAAGTAGTGGGCTATATGCCATGGGCCATATGCCATGGGCCATGTATGCATCTAGGATGAAAGGTTACCTGGCAGTAGTTGACAGGTGGGTCTGTGGGGCCAGGTGGAGCAGTGCCACATTACTGATCCACAGCGTTAATGATACATATACCATGCATTACCATGTGGTCATCACACCATGTCTTAGAGGGGAGCGATGTGCAGCTTTGATAGACAGGAATGCATAGTATGGCAGGACTATGTCAAGTGTATGGGACAAGGATCTGTCCAGCATGTGGTAGGTGGATGTCCATGAAGTATGTGTTCAAGATCAGGATGAGTACGTGTAGCATATCCAACATCACTGGGTTGGACATGGATTTATTCAGGGTATACATCATTCTGCATAGTGGAGATGGGGAATGGGAAGGCTGGTGTAGGCCATCTGCACATGGCCAATACCCCTTAAAGGAAATATGTGATTTGATATGGGTCACTTGAGTGGTCTGTATGGCTGGACAATGATCTCTATATTCATGAATGGCACCCTATTATTATTAGGGTTGCCACATATGACTCCCTGACAGGTGTGGTGACGTAGCTATCACAGGAAAGACAACTGCCCAGCTGCATCCCTCACACACAAGTGTCCATTATGATGACCACTGCCTAGGTGGTGGTTCATGGGTACAGGGTTATTAACATAGGGATGACAATGTGAGTCAGCTATTGCTCCTAGGTCATAGTCATTTGCATACTTCAATAGGCAGATGCCTTCTGTTTGTCTGTGAGGTATGGACTACAATGAGGAGGAATAGAATATATTAACCCTGACATACTGTAGCTGCCACTGGTGTGATGATCACGTATTATTCAGACACCTTCTGTAGTGTTGTTTCTGCCAGCAGTCCGGTTACAAAACACTCCTGTGACATAGGAATGTACATCTAGTATACTGAGTGTAGGTGGTACACAGTATGGGTGATGATGTCCTATGACCTGGCCAGGTTATGCTATGCAGTGTGACATCAACCATACTGTCATCTACATCTGTACTGCTGGCATCACTTAAGTGATCAAGGTTCATGGCCTTCCAGACCAGACTCAGCAGGGTAGTAGTGCAGTACTTCCCATTATCAGTGATGTCTCCCCCTTTGTTGGATTGTGATACCTGTTGGTGTGCACCATTCAGTGTGTACACAACCTTACATGGAGCTATGTTTTACATGATGTGTACGTGGAGAGCAACTTGTTTTGCCATATGTGTATGATACAACCTGTGATGTGGGCAGGTCCCATGCAGACTGAGTGTAGCTTGTACCTGCATAGTTGTGGGTACAGGGCCCCTGTGGTGTACATGGATATATGCTTGTGTACCTGTTGGGGGAGGGGGCCGTGTTTTTATATTATCCAAGACCCTATCTGGATTGCTTATTCATGCTAAGCACTTGTTCAGGACTTGTAAACAGTACATAAGCTAATGGTTATTATAGCACTCAATCTTCCACATCACCTACAGGTAAGGGTGAACAGGTTTTATACATACTTTTCTCACTTGCGTAGAGTAATGTAGCTGTTGTACCCACTTTCCTCACTTATCTAGGTGAATGTAATTCTATATTCAGGCATGTCCAAGAGTTAGCTGCCAGTGTTCACACCTATCTATCTGATGAATCTGGACATCTTGAGTCAATGTATACATTGTCTCATGTACACAGACAAGCCTCTCCACCTACAACCCAACACTACAACCTGTGAGAGATGCACTCATCTAGCCAAACTGGAGGTAAAGGCCTCTCCAACCAAGCCTGACCCTGACTGTCATGTGGAGAAGGTACACAGTCGCACAACACCACACTCATCACATAAGCCTCACTGTATCTACCCCACCATTAACTGGGAAAACTACTCATGTACCAACACATTAGCTCAATGGTTTCTGGAATTCATAAACACCAATGCCCTGACTCTACACACCCACCAAGGGCAACAATATCCTAGACCTAGTCATTACCAACATGAGTGACTGGTGCTCCACACGTGAAGCCAACTCCTCGTTGGTCCGATCAGACCATGTGCTGAACACCGTTGATATCCACATCCCGCACCTGCCCCCCCATTAAGGGAACCACAGTATAATATGTCTACAAGGCCAACTACTTGCTTATTAAGGCAGACGTGGTGGACGTCATGACACCCATGCAGATGGACAGTACTGTTACAACTGCTGAATCTTACACAAATGCACTCTATAAGCACTTACAGGAGTGCATGGCTTGTGCTATCCCAAACAGAACCAGGATGCTATACTCATAATTAACTAAACCAATCTGGTGGTCTCCTGCCATAAACATATTGTACTACAGGAGGAAGACACTGTTGCAAATGAGAGTACAATACCATGTGTGGAGGAGATCCCTGGCCAGCCTCAGTAAGAAGGTGAGATCCCTTATAAGATCCTCCAAAGCTAGCTATGAAAACTATAACGCAACTAATACCAACAACAACCACAAAGCCTCGATGTCAACAACCAGATCCACTCTGGAGTTACAGCACAAAGGCATGAACATTACAGAAACAATTGATATTGGCAACATCCTGGCAGATCCCTCTCAAAGCTGCACACTCAAAAGGCAATATCACAGCATCCATGGGACCGGACAACATCCTAGGCTGTGTTTTACATGAACTTTGGATCGTACTGTCTCCTCACTTATGCACCATGTTCAATAATAGCCTCACATTGGGCATAGTGCCCCCTGAATGGCGCACAGCAACAGTTATCCCACTCCACAAAGGTGGCACCACAATGGACCATGGGACCAATTTCCCTATAGGCCTGAATAGCCTGGTCTGCAAGGCTATGGTGCACATCATGGATCACTGTCACAGAGACATTGGGTACCTCCCAACCTTTGACCCCTCCCTGTTTGGCATTGTTAAGGCCGGACCATGCCTCCTAAACCCGGTGGGCTTTTTAGAGACAGTTACCAAGGCATTAGATGAGGGTAAGGAGGTCCACACAACCTACCTAGATCTCTCACAGGCTTTCAATACCATTCATCCTTCTGGTATTATCAACATACCCATCCGCCTGAACATTAACCCCTACATCATGTGATGGTTTGTAAAGTGGCTCACAGACAGAACACACACAGTAGGAGTTGCATACCCTAGGTCCGACTGTATACCAGTTACAACTGCCGTCCCCCAGTGCTCAGTCCTAGGACCCCTCATGTTTGGTATATACTTCTCTGACATACAGACAAGCACAGGAGGGCTTTGGCTGAAAAGGATTGCAGACAACTGCAAATTAGGGGACATAATTGTTTCCCTAGCTGTTACAGACACCCTCTGGAAGGGTCTCACTGAGACGGATGCCTGGTGTTAATATCATGGCATCAAGCTGAATGCCTAAAAGTGCATAGTCATCCCCTTTGGATATAACTAATTACCCACGGACTACCACATAGGTGCTAGTCCCCTACATACAAAAAAGGTATTACGGGATCCGGAAACACCAATAGATAACAATCTCTCCTTCGATACCCATAATGAGAAGGTGGTTAGAATATCCTTCTACATGGCCCCCCCCCAATCTCTAATGGGTTCGCATCCAGATCAGAGGGGCCATTGTGACTCTACACATGTCATATCAGACCCATTAAAGGATACAAAACCCCATTTGGGATATACCTTACAAGACAACTGCAACAGCTTGGAAGACCACACCAGTACCACACCAAGAGGATTGCTGACCTCAAACAGACGACCTATGCAGCCCAACCTACGGAACTCCAGCTGTACTCAGTTGCATACCGCATACTCACAGGTGATCGCTGCTTGACATACAAGACCCATGTCCAGCCCTGTATTGCTGGATATGCTCCACCTAAACAGAAGCCCCTGAGAGCCACATGCTCTAGGGATATACACCTAACCACAACGATGAGTAGGACGTGCTGAACAGATAGATTCCTGACTCGGACACTCCCTATGCTTTGGAACGTGATTCCAATGTAAATCAGGCAGGGCCCCTCATGAGCACTCTTCAAGGGAAACCTTGACGTGTGCATGGGAGACAGACATGTACCTGGGGATCACTGCAGTAGCTCTGCTGGACAGAGGCACAGGGAACTATTGGCTCTGCCGTTCAGAGGCACATGGAACCAACCTATGGGGGGTGGCAAAAGGCAACACACGCTAGCTTGGCTTACAGATACCCTTGGTAAGACAGTCTAGTACCTACCTTTGCACATATTACATGTCTTATGTGCATGGATAGTTAAATAGCTCTTCCATTTTACTTTGCTATCATGCTGATAAACTGTCGGCTCACTAAAAGACATATGTATCCTGTTATTGTGTATTGTAAATGCCAATTGACATAACTAATGTTTGCCTACCATTACAGTAATGCTGTGTAGCTTGTAATACATATCTGCCTACAATACTGTACATTACAGTTATTGGCACAATATCCCACAATGCAAAACATACTTGCACAGTGGCCCAACCTTCCACATGTTATTCTCTGTATTACACCCATACATATGGCTACAGTTACAATATATCAACATATACTATCCCCTGTTATAGCACATACTTGTTGGACAAACCCTGCCACTGATGTCGGCTGGTGAGGAGTATTTCTGTTCAAAGCCCTTATATAGCATCCCTTGTAGTGTATGCGGTGTTTGCCTTGTGACCTACAGCAGTACACACAAATACTACAAGCATGACTATGCTCAACAATACATCACTACAAGATAACTGTTTCCACTATATGGATTGCGTGCACTTTAAATACTACAGAATAGTACTACATACACAGACATACTGACTGTTCTACATACCTTATTAGTAACCCGACGTATCGTTAACAGTTGATTCAATCTGTTTCGTTTTTTGTTTCAATGTTGTTTGTAATGTTCAGCTGGTATATACGGATGGTTTGAATGTGTGATGACACATCCTTTTCTAGTTACATATCAGTAATATGTGGTATACTGTCCACCAATTGCTGTTCCAAAGTAGTTAATTGGATGCACATCAGCTGTGCAGCTACTCCATTAGTCGATACCATGGCAACAGTGGTGTATAAGCGAGTACTTTTTTTAGGCATTGTCCGTTTGCCTTACTTTCGAGGAAGATGGCCTAGATGTGTTATTGCAATATATTTCAACAGCTATATGGAGACACACAGAGATATATTAGCTTCATGACTCCCGTGGACTGTGTGTAATGGCTAGACAATTTAGTTCTACATGTGAGTACAGCTGTTATATTTTGGAATAGCGCTACTTATGCAGGGTTTGTTTGTACCTGATAGTTCTGCAGATGTTTAAGTTTGGCAAGGATGTTTGGCCAGCTCAAGGCTGTATGGCTATGCATAAACTGTTATGTGGTGTACAGTGTGCTCACCAGACATCCTTGATTTGGTGTACAAGTGTAGCATACTGTGCTGTTACTCACTAATTGCTAACACATCCCGGTGTACGCACAGCCCTCTGAAATGGGATTAGTGTAAACAAACCCTATTACATCAGCAGCTGTTCCATTGTATAACAGCAGCTATTTCACTTAGGGCCATGTTAATGTGTCTCTGACAAGGTATGTTAAGGCTTCTGCAGATGTTGTACAGTGTGTGAATGATTTGTGATGTTATTATAATTTGTATTGTAATATGTTTGGGTGTGGGGGTGATGGTGGGTGTGCTTAGCAAATGCAGGTGTGTAGGAACTGCTTTTATACATAATCGCTATGTGCGTGAGGGTTCCTTCCCTATTTGAACACCTATCCTTTTGTGGACTAATACAATGGTATTTGCAGGCTGATTCATTAAGGCACTGTTATGTGGTTCCTGTATAGCATGCAGGTGATGTTAGTCCTTGAATCCCTTCGGTAATACATCTGAATGTAATAACGTGTTGCTACATGATAGCTGTGTATTTCCGTCATTGGTATTTGCAGTCATAGTAATTGTGTTGGTGACTGACCCTCTTTGGCTAGGGTTGCCATCTTTTCATATGTCACTAGTGGGTCCTTTTCAGGACACACATCTGATTTTACAGACCGACACAAACCCACGGTCAGTACAAGGGATAGAACTTTCCTTTCTTGCCTAATTATAAGCTTATTCTTGTAGCAGTTTAGTAGCTTATCCTGTTTCCTGTATCATGTAGGTACTTTAGATACAGAAATAACTATTGTATGCAACTATTACAGTGCATATGAGATATAATTATGTCCTACAATCCCAGGACATTTACCACATTTAATATATTTGGTCAGGACACAACTGCTCAAAGAGGGAGTGCTCCTCGCAAAGTGGAACAGGTGGTAACACTATCACTGGCTCATGTCCATAGCACATATTTGTAATGGTGTATAGGCATATACTCTCCATATCCTTTGTTCATAAAGGTTGGTAGTGATGGAATGTGTGATTGCTATGGTCTCCGTTATACACATATGTGAAAACATCAACCACTGTATATGGGAGACCTACGGAATTCCGAAACCACAGTGTTCCGATGCACACAGTCCTGGGAACAGACTTCCATACCCCACATTACCGACATCGACAGTAACTTGCGAAGGTAACATGAACATGGAACACACACATGCGCACACAGACAAACTGCTACCCAACATATCCAAACAAACCATCCTACACTATGTATGAGCAGGTGGCCAAGCCCCCCTACACACCCCATGTAGGTGTCTGCGCCCCACACACCACCCCCTACTTTAATATTCTACATCCTAGGTCGGGCAGATGCACAAAGCTAACCCACAAACACACATTACAGTCCCCCAACAACACACACCACAAACAGAACACACACTTACACACACTACAGCCCTAAGAAACACACGTACACACAGTAATCTACCCAAATCGCAACACCAAAAGCAGTGACTAACTGTTCATTAACATCATGAGATTACGCCTCGCGCATCTGGTGTTTCGGTACTGTGTTCTTTCGGACCTTAAGCCTCAGGATTACGTGCGTCGGTATGTAAAGCAGTCGGTATGTGGTAGGTATCCCATTTATATGTACCTCCATGGTTATGTAGATGTTGTTAACCTATCTATATATCTACATATATATGTATATCCCCATATATCAACATATATCTCTCTCTCCCTCTCTCTCTATATATATATATATATATATATATATATATATATATATATATATATATATATATACATATATATATGATGATGTGTGTGTGTGTGTATATATATATATATATATATATATATATATATATATATATATATATGTATATATAAAACATACACCTTTTATTGTGTACATGCCAGTTTGTCCTATTTCAACACTTTCCTACCTTTTGTGTTTTATCCTGTCAGTATACACGACTGCCATTGGTACATCTCAGGTAACTTAGTGGTATGTTATTGTGATGAATGTGTACATGGTTGCATGTTCTAATCCTGGCAGTGATATCTTACCTCACAGAGCAGGCACTGGTAGTGCAAGGGTGATGAATGCACATTTCAGCGGTTGTGTGTTCCACATGTTTATTATTCTTTGGAGACCTACCTATATATGCAAGCTGTGTTTAAGGTATACTATGTAACATGTACACATCTGTGAAGATTCCTGTCAGGGATACTCCCCATTATCTGGAAACACATCCCTGATTACATTATACAAACACCCTCACTAACACTCCGGGGAATCCTTGCAGAGTGGGGGGTGAACAGTAGCTACACCCCAGGGATCCCGCAAGTGGCTCTGCTCCACAGAGGGACAGTTAGTTGATCGATGGGGTGGCGACAGCAGACACGTTTTGCCTATGCTTATGAGTGGCCTCGGTGGTTGGGCATGTACCTAACTATGTATCTATGAACCTGTACATACAGTATAGACACATGCTGATAGCTTAATATACTGTTCAGGTATTCACTTACCTTGTGCCAATGGCGGTTGTGTGTACAATAGTTGAGGGCTACCTATGTAGGATGCACACAGTAGACCACCTATACATGACAATTTACAGGTGGTCGTGTGTGTGCCATCCATGTTTGCTGTGTGTGCAGGTGGAGAAGGGTGTCAGTCCATGAGTGCCTACACTGTCAGTGTGTGTGCTATACGTTCCCTCTTTGCCAAGGCATGGACATACTGGGCACGCCTCCATCTGCCTACTGGGGCTAGCACAGGGTGTTCATGGTCTGAGCCCCCCTGTGCCTGTGGGTCCCTTGGCAATGGTGGTGGGCTGTGAGGGCCTTCACCATTTTGTCCCTGCTGCAGCTGTTTCCGCAGGATCATATTGTGTAGCATGGCACATACTATGAAGATGTGGGCACACGTTCCTGAAGAGTACTGCAAGGCTCCACCAGATATGTCCAAGCAATGGAACCATGATTTCAGCATCACAAACACATGCTCTACGATGATTCTGGTTTCTGCGTGTGCCTCATTATAGCATTCTTGCATGGCTGTGTGTGCATGTCTGATGGGAGTCATCATCCACGGTTCCAGTGCATAGCCAGCATCCCCCACCAGGTGGTCATATGGGATGTCCCCCCTGGCAAATACCTGATACAGCTGTGAGGTATGCCAGATGTGGGAGTCGTGATAGCTTCCAGGACTGCCAGCACACACATCCATGATAATGCCCTGGGCATTGCACATGACCTGGCAGTTGATGGAGGGGAATCCCTTGCGGTTTATGTAGCGCCTACCCTGCTCACCGGGTGGTGACTTGATGTGTATGTGCGTGCAGTCTATTGCACCCAGTACCTCCGGGTAGTCCGCCACATGGTGGAAAAGACGTATATTGCTGGCCAACTCCTCCTGCATTTGGGGGAAGTGTATGTGCTCATTGGCATGTGGTAACATGGCATCCAGGAACTGGTGGAGTACCTTGGATGCTGATGCCTGTGAGATCCCCATGATATCCCCAGTTGGCCTTTGGAAGGTACCTGCGACTAGTATTCTCAAGCTTACACATACCTTTGTGTCCACTGGGATGGGTTCCCCTCTGTTACTTCTGGGTCTCCAGGTAGTCCGCCACACGGTGGAAGAGATGCGTATTGCTGGCCAACTCCTCCTGCGTTCAGGGGAAGTGTATGTGCTCATTGGCATGTGGTAACATGGCATCCAGGAACTGGTGGAGAACCCTGGATGCTGATGCCTGTGAGATCCCCATTATATCCCCAGTTGGCCTTTGGAATGTACCTGTGGCTAGTATTCTCAAGCTTACACATACCTTCGTGTCCACTGGGATGGGTTCCCCTTTGTTACTTCTGGCTCTGAGGCATGGCCGGCACACCTCAACAAGTTGCTCTATGATGTCCCTGTCCACCCTGTAACATTCTGCTATATCCAGATCATGTAGCCCCTGGTAGGTTACCCTGGGTCTGAACACTCATCTCCTCATCTGATGCCTGAGATGGTTGTCAGCATCATCTTCCACACCACCACCAGTCTCCAACACATGCTGGTGAATCAAAGCTATGGCAGCCCCTAACATATACATATTAAAAGTTCCCAATCTGTATACACCAATGGTGCAGAGTGTCTGGGAATACACAAGTGTGTGTGTGTGGGGCTTTCACACCTTGTACTATTGTGCAATGGATGATGCTAGTGTAATTGGGTGTGTTTGTGCTATTCCAGCTGCAGGGTATCTTAAATAGTGGTTTTACAGCAGGTACTACTATTGTGGGGCCTTTGGTGTTGACTTATGCTTGTCTGCCGTGATTCATCTATTGCCCTTTACCTCTATTTTCAACCCAATTCACCTCCCATTGTCAGGCATGCATCCAGCTGCTGCCTTTCTTGTTTTGTGCTTCCACAACCCAGGATTGCGTTGGGAAATGTGTTATGTAGCTGATCTACAGCAAGTTTGCTTTGTTCTGCTGTGACAGTTTTCTTTTCTTTGCTGTATGGCACCTCCCCTTTCCTGTTCTACAGGTAGCTGCTAGCAGCCTTGTTAGCTGTTGTCTATGGCCCACTGTAAGTTTCTAGGTGTTAATTACTCATTTGTACTCCAATTACCATGCTGCAGCATTTCCTTATTGTCTTCTCGTATCCTTCCTGCTTCAGCTAGGGTGCACGTCGTGCACATCCGTTTACCAGGTTTCGTGTGTGTTTTCATCCACGTTCACATGAACTTTCGGTTACCTTGTGTGCTCTCAGCTAAGCAAAGCTATGGCTACTTCCACACCCCTATCCTGCGGCTTTGCTTAGCAACGCCCAACACAGATTAGCAATGATCCAATGTGCTTACAGATACGGTGGCGTGCCCCTCTCTTGATGTCATGTTTACCTCCAGGCCACTCCTCGATGTTGTAATGCTACGCCATGTGGTACATCCTTACACCGGCGGGACGTTTGCAATTCAGTATTACTTGACTCATTTGCATGACATTGACTGCTAATTCCTAGTTACCGCACGAAACACTGTCACAGACCCTTAGCAACCCTTGCACCATGGATGTGGTGTAGCATGCATGCCATTCACTATTATGGGAAATTCATGAATTGCGTTACATTACAGTTTTATGACATCTAAATATATTTTCATTATGATCCTGTTTGTGCACCGATGCACTGCGGTTTTACTTTGCATTGGTGTGGCCATGAAATTAAATGTTAGTTTTTATATGTTGTGCATGTTGTTTTATGCCATTGGCTATATATTTAGCCATTGGCATATATTAACATTATAACACGTAAGCTTGGTCCGCTTTCATGGCTCCGATTTTATGTTTAACAACATGTAAACCATTTTTTTTGGTTTACATTTCTACATCCTTACACTACGCCTGCGCAACTTCATGAATCGCTATATACCTTCATTTGCATGCTACACTGCTGCACATGGGGTAATTAGCATACATGCGCCAGGAGCTGCGCAGCTCTGGTGTACGCTGGTAGTGCATGTGGAAACAGCTCTTACCTGAATCACTCGATGGCCATATTTGGCGCTAGATCGCCAAAGCTACTCCGGCGCATGGCACAAGCTTAATGAATCCCGGGGCTAGTGTGAATAATATATGATTTTTTCATAAAGTGAAGATATGTATGTACCCAAACTATCTTTTATTAACTGTATTTGCCTGCCATACTGTCTCTGGATGCTCCTTTTACTCACATCTTCCACTATGCCTTAAAATGGGAAAATAATTTCCTTTTGTAATATCAAAGGTAAAGTCATAGTCATGGCTACAGGATGCAAAAACTGGAGATAGTACTATCTATTTTTTATTAATCTTATGCTTGCACAAATAAGAACCTTTTGACAAGGCTAATCCTGCTTCCAGAATTCATTACAGCTCGAATGTCTCATTTTCCAAAATATAGAGTGCACTAGCTTAGGGTGGCCATGGTGGTGCAGTGGTTAGCATTGCCGCCTCACAACAAGAGGTTCTCCGGTTCGATCCTCGGCTGGGGTGCCTTCTGTGCAGAGTCTGCATGTCCTCCCTGTGGTTGCGTGGGTTTCCTCCGGGTGCTCCGGTTTCATCCCACATCCCAAAGACATGCTGCAGGTGGATTGGACACTCTAAATTGGCCTTAGGTGTGAGTGCGTGTGTGTGTGTGCCTTCTGTGGAAGGTTGGGCGCCGGGCTGGCAACTCGACACTGTAAAACTCCACTGCCAGTCATGAGCAGACAGGTGATCCACTGTGGTGACCCCTAACTGGGAAAAGCCGAAAGAAGAAGAAGAAGAAGAGTGCACTAGCTTGTTTTTATACAGTGACAATGCTGACTCAGTAGTTATAGCTTCCATCCTACCACATTCTATCAAACAGTTTCATTTGTTTGAGCACATCAGTTTTCATATTTCCATTACTACTCTTCTATATTAGTGAAACAGATCTGGCTATGACCTCTTCCATCCTCATTTAAAACAAGTGTATCGCATTACTTGTTACTTACTGTTTCTCAAGAGCTTGAACATTTCTTAATGCAGCTTTAAGTTTAGAAGTAGACAATTCAGTTTGAAATGGTGTCAATAACTAGAATCACTACACTAAAGAAAATAACTCAGCATTTCTGGGGTCACTTTAGAGCACCTACTTTCTTGTGGCACTAAGTTATACTCTTCAGACTGTCCATTACTAAAATGTCTAACTTTTTTGTTGTTTTTATAGTTATTAGCCGTCACTAACCACAACTTTCAACTTAATCATAGTAAACCAGTAACAGCTCAGAAGTTTAAATGTCCAGTTCTAAAATTTTAGACCCTGTATTTCACTCAGTGATACCAGCCCCTGATAATAGTTTTTATTATAGTCATTATAATTGGTGGTCCACTCCATGTCCATGCATGTTTTCAATCCTTCGCCTGTCTGCTCAGAAGAATTGGTTAAAAAAATCTTTCTGAATTTTCCCAGTTCTCCTGGCAGCATTTATTTTGGCCGACACTAAACAAGACTTGGAGTGGTCCTCATTGATTAGCTTTTAAGGTCAGGTACAGTTCTGGGGGTAGAAGCCACATTGCCAGTCCCACCAGCTGTTGCAGTTTCATAGGTTCATAGGAGGTTCCTGGACTAATGGCCATACAGCCCTTGCAAGCCTAGCCATATTTATCCTGAGTTTTACCAATTGTCAGTAGTTAGATGAGTGAAGTTTGCAGATTTAAGAGTCTATGGTAGTTAATATTGACTTCCTGTGTCCAGGAGGGACATGGATATCACCCCAGGAGTGTATTTGCAGTCACCCATCCATTGATCTGTGTTGCATTTGAAGAGGTTCAGGGAGAAGCTCTGTTTTATGTGAACTGGAACTTGATCCAGAGAAGTGGCAGTCTCTGGGAGCTGTATCTATCTCTCCAGAATGACCTGTTTATGTCAGAGGCTAGAGTAAGATCCCTGGAGTGAGTGACCCTCCTGCAGTTTGATTTACGAATGTCTAGCATTTCCATCAGGGCTAGGTCAGAAACTGCCCTGTAACCCAGGCACAGGTCACCCATTAACAACTGTTGGAGACAGAATACAGTGACAGGGCTTTCAGTCTTTCTGCATAAGACTTGTGTAGTCTGTGATTTCTTGTTGAGAAACCTCTGTGGCCTGTCCTGTTGTTGCAGGTGTCTGGTGAAGTACATGCAAAAGGGAGCATTGTTCAAAGGTTCATAGGTGTGTACTAGGCTAATGGCCTTGGAGCCTTTACAAGCCTAGCCCAAACAATTGCCCAGGCACCGTGCCACCCGATGTTAGTTCATGGTACCCCTATCCAGTAGGGCAACTGGTGTGGTCCCTGGGGTGAACTTTCTGTCACACATCCACTCTTCAAGATTTCTCTTGAAAAGGGCTAGCGAGGTGCTCTGCTTGACATGAATGGGAAGCTTATTCCAGATTATGGGAAGTCTTTGGGAGATGAACCTGTCCCTCCAGCATGTTCTATTTAATTGTGGTAATGAGGTTGTTATCTCTGGAGTGTGTGACATGAGGGGAATTGGGGATTTCTTTAGGTGTAGCATTTCAAGTAGGGCTGGGTCGAACATGGCTTTGTAAGTCAAGCAGAGATCACCTCTAAGTAGACAATAAGAGACTGAGAAAAACTGACGTTTCTTGAGTCTATCCATGTAGGACATGTGTTTAAGGCCTAGGAACCTTTTTGTGAGGTACTTTTGTGGCTTCTCCAGCTGTTGTAGGTGTCTTGTCAGGTACATGCCAAACTGGGCATTATATTCGATGACTGGTCTAATGAGGGATGAATAGAGAGAGATGATGACCTCTTTCTTCCTGGATGCAAAACTTTTGGTTATAAGATGTGCCACGTAGAAGGACTTTCTGACCACAGTGGCAATGTGGTGGTCGAAGGTGAGGTGGCTGTCTACCTGGGTGCCCAGATCTCTTATGGCTCCTTCAGTGCTCAGTAGGCTCCCTTCAACATGGTAATTTATGGGAACTGAGATTTTTTTCCAAAGGGGATGATAACACATTTTTTGGCATTAAGCTTCAGGCCATGGTTTCAACACCAGTCATTGGTCTCCGAGCGGCCCTTTTGTAGGATGTCTGCATCACTTGGGGAGTTGATAATGACTCCTAGCTTGCAATCATCAGTGAACCTGGTCAGCCAGAGTCCTTCTGTGTTGACCTGGACTTCTGAGAAGTACATGCCAAACAGGAGAAGGCCTAAGACTGAGCCCTGTGGGACTCTATTCGTGACCAGCTGACAGTCTGACTTTGAATCGGCAACTTTCACTCGGTAGGTCCTGCCTGTGAGCCAATTTACAGACCACCTAGTGATGTAAGGATTGATGCCTAGTTTGGTGAGTTTATCAATGATACCTGAGTGGGGAATGGCATCAAAGGCCTTGGTTAGGTCGAGGTATGCTGTATGCACTGCCTTACCCTCATCCACAGCCTTGGTGACTGCCTCAAAGAAGTCAACCAGGTTCAGCAGGCAGAATCTCCCCTTGACAGACCCACAAGTACACCACTTGTACTCAATTACTGGTCTGATGAGGGCTGAGTATAATGGAATTATAACATCCTCAGATCTAGAGCCAATACCTTTTACTTATAAGATGTACCACAGAGGATTTCTTTACTACTGTGGATATGTTGTAGTCAAAGTTCAGATTGCTATCAACCTGAGTACCAACATAATATGCTAGTGGATCTATAATTAGGGGGTGCTGTCTATCATGTAATTAGCAGGGATGTCAGCTTTCCCAAAGGGAATAATGCATTTTTTTTTTGCATTTAACTTTAATCCATGGCTTTGGCACTAATCATTTTGGCTCTATTAATACTGTCTGCAGTATATTAACATCATAAGGAGAATCAATGATTATTTCCAATTTTCAATCATCAGCGAACTTGATTAGCCACAGGCCATCCAAGTTTGCCTGGACTTTTGAGAAATACATTTCATACAGTAAGGGGCCCAGCACAGAACCCTGTAGTACATCACTTGTGACTATTCTTTTGCTAGCTGTAAAGTCACCCATTTTGACAGTATGTATCCTGTCAGTGAGTCAGTTGGCTACCCATATCATAACTTAGGGGTTAATTCCCAACTGGGAGAGTCTCTCTGTAATACCTGAGTGGGGAATTGTGTCAAATGCCTTGTTTAGATCAAGATAGGTGGTATGCAGTGTCTTGGTGCAGGCCTTGGTGACTTTCTCGAAGAAGTCAACTATGATTAACAGGCATGATCTACCTTTAACGAATCCGAATTGTTTTGTGTCCAGAGTTTGGACAGTACCGATGTCCTTGTCATTAAGGTCCATAATGACTCTTTCCATGGCCTTGCAGTTGAGGCTAATCAAGCTTATGGGCCTATAATTCAGGGTCTATATTAGATAAACGAAAGTTTATCTAATCAAACACTCACATGAGCGAAAATCCAGGAACTCAAAACTGCATTTGTGGGGTGCTGTGCCCCCCACTCCCCCTGCTAAATATATATTCCAACTCCGAGATCGCACTACAGTGAGGAAAGGGCAAATATTCCCATCTTCACTGTACCGCGATCTCACAATTGCGGTTTCGAGTACCGCAATTTCCACTCCTGTGAGCGTTTGATTAGATAAACTTTCGTTATCTAATATAGACCCTATAATTCACAGGGTCAGTTGATGGCCCCTTTGTGCAGAGGGATTACTGTTACTGTCCTGCATTCCTCTGGAACATAGCCAGTTCTCAGGCTGTGGTTAAACAGGAATCTAAGTGGATGTGTTAGGTCATGTTCTAAGTTGTATAAAAGGCACCCTGGGATGTCTGGTCCCATTGATGCTGTGTTTATGGCCTTGGACAGCACCGAGATGACCTACTCTCTTGAGATAATAGGCTGAGGAATGGTGGCAGGTATACTTTGGAGGATGACTGAGGGGACAGAGGGGTGAAGTTTTCACCAAATCCGTCAGCTAGCAGATTGGATATTACCTCCAGCTGAGTATGAGTGGTGCCATCCAGAACCAGTTCAGTGCATAGCTGGGTATTCCCTTTTAAATTTTGGAAATTTTGGATGTAGTTAAAGAATGGCTTGTGATTATCCTTGGCTAGAGATGCTATTTTTGTTTGTAATTAATTTTGGAGGACTTGACAAGATCTCTGATTTGTTTGTTTAAGCTAGAGAGGGATTTCTTCCTGTGCTGAGCCAGTTCCCTCTTGTTCTTGGACATTAGAGTCTTTCCCTTGTTGTATAGCCTGCTTATACTAGGGGTCCTCCAGGTTGGCTTGTTTTTTTCAGCAAGACCTGTTTTAATCCAGTCAGGTACAGCTGATTCTATACAGGGCATTGGTGTACACCTCTGCATAGCAGTCCGTGTTATGAGTTCAAGGGGGCTTTGAAACTTCTTATACCATCACTTAGTGGGAGGTAAATTGTCTAACGATTTTGATTTAATTTCAACCCTGTGTCAACTAATGATTTCAGTAGTTCCTCCATAGATATGAATGGATAAGAATATAACAGGAAACCAAATTAACAGATCATTTGGCACATGCCAGGTCACAGTAGTAATTGCTGGCTTACAAATTTCACAGAAAAACAGCTGAAACAGTGCAGGCAATTGGCAGCAGAAGAACAGCAAGGAGTGGTATTTTGGTAAATCCTTTCCAAACTGCCAGTGTACATACTACTGTTGTTAGAACTAGTATATCACTAACACATTCAATTTCCTAACTTGATTACTATGAGGATTTAGAAAGGGCTAGTTATGCTTTAGACCCATTTAAAGACATATTTCCTCATTATCCATGGACAACATGTCCATGTGTGTGTGTGTGTGTATGTGTGTGTGTGTGTGTGTGTGTGCACGTGTGTATGTGAGTAAATACATCTATCATAGATGTAATGTGTGTATGCATCTATGTATATAGTACATTCATACATATTCGTATTTATGGGTATATATATATATATATATATATATATATATATATGTGTGTGTGTGTGTGTGTGTGTGTGTATGTGTGTGTGTATCAGATTAAATATTATAATATAGATGCACATGCATACTAGTCAAGTTCATTTTGCATATATGATATGGAAACTAGAGATCCACTAGGCCAGTATTCCAATTCATTAGTATTTTGAAAATATTGGACATTCCCACCTGCTTTACCATCCTGTTCCTTCTTAGTTAATAGTCTAATTCAAGTACTACCTCTGGGTATGTTATGACGTCTCCAAGGAACAGGACTTCACTCTAGCATGCTTTATGTAATCATCTAGATTTCATGCATAATGTTTGTGCTGCAGTGAAAGGAACAAGTTTCGTAATGAGATGCAAATCCATGTATCATATAACACATTATCTAGCCTTTGAGTACCACTCATTTTTGCTAGATTATTTTGAAGATGCACCTCTGGGTATTGGTTTGGAGACACTTCCAACCTAGTTTGACAAATTTTCTGAATTTCTCTACACCAGGAAGGAAAGGCTAATATTGCACTTGATTTGATAATTCTATTCCTATTTCTGGAACTATATTTGGAGCACTTAACCTGTAAATGTGTTATTTATTCTTTAAACTAGATAAATTTGTTTAACCATTGGCTCTTCCAGAGTTGTTTTCTGGTTGATGCTCTTGTTTCTTTTGTTTTATTTAATTGCTAGCACAGCTGAGCTTCGCATAGTGTCACAGTAGTTGTAACTGAATAGTGGGAAGTGAGCACATTTTCATTTTCCCCTTAATTATTTGTGCCAAACTATCAATTGTCGACAGCTGCTTAACCATGCTCAGATCTGCATTAGCTTGCTCTTATTTTCACTTACCTGCTGTGATTTGCTTCTATTTTCACTGGTACTAGCTGGACAGTGGTCACAACAGCCCTCCTTTTGCCTCTGTTAGCTGGTAAATGTAAAAGGAAGCTAACACTTAAAGCACTGGACAGTACAGAGGATCAGCAAACTGGTTCCTTTCTAAAACAATCCCCATAGCATTTGGTATCCTATAAGGCAGTATAGTGACTGCCTTGTGCTCAGTGGTAAAGAACTCCTACTAAACCCAAAAACTTTCCTTGTGAAAAGCATAACTACATAGCTAACATAGAGGCATCCCTCTCACAAACAATATATAGTAAGTATCACATAGTTAGACCTTCACCTCAAGCACTACCACATTCTGAAACAGAACATACTAAAATGGCATGTGAAGATGCCATAAAAAAATCTTTGACCTAGCATATGAAATACGCTTCCTCTAGTGAAAGTCCCTTAACTTACCTGCTCCATGCACACTTGCAAAAATAAGTTGCTCTCAATCAAATATTGCTAAACCAGTGTCTGATAAGAATGTTTTATGACTGTTGACTCAGTTTTTAGGCATGCAGACTCTCCACATACCAGGCAGGACAATTATAGTGTTACTATCAATGTCCTTTTGGGTGCCAGGATCACAATAGTTACATGGGCCCTCGGGATCTTTTTCTGAAACCAGTATGACCACAACTTGGTGGAAATCCATGTGGGAGTGAATGACCTGGGCCACAAAACCTTGTGGAACTTGCAGAGAGACATGTTGAACCTCTCTAGGCATGTGATGTATGTACAGTAAGACACTGGTCCTGAATGTAATCCTTCCTTCAGCACAAGATGATAAATAGTCCAACTTCTTTTACAAGTTATGGACTGCATCTCTCATTCAAGGGTTTCTGTGTGCTGATAAAAACCCTTTCTGCCCCCAAAGTGCTTTTTTAGTCAGAGTTTATTTAACTGGCATAACAATTTAGCAAATTTATCTAACTTTAAACTGAACCACATTAAGACTGCTTTTCTCAATGCCGGGAATCTGGATATCAAATTCCCAATCTTGAAGTACCCCTCCATCTAGAACATGTCCATGTATGTTTAGTTAAAGAGATTTCTTTTAAAAGTAAAGAAAATACTCCCATCATAACTGGATTTTGCAATTATTATGCCACTGTGGTGGCATTTCATATTTGTTAAGGACCACATTTCATCTGGACAGATACTCAAGAATCTTATAAACTTCAGTTTACAATGGACAACATAAGACAAGCTATTATCTTATAGTATGTTAAAGGCCCCCCCCCCCCCCTTCATGTCTTCAGATGATTGTTTGATTCCTGGAAGTTTTAGAAGAAATGCTTATACACAATAACTTGATAATCCAAGGTGATGTTGGTCATCCATATACTAGAGCACTTATACCTGTAATGAAGGATATGCCCAGAGATTTTTTAGATTTTCTAAATGTGAGTTCTCTTAGTCAAACCGGTCAAAATATTCTGGATCCAGACCTCACAAAAGTTTCTTCTCCCTGCACTACTCCCCCAAACTTTTCTTTCAAAGCAGAACATAAACTAGTGATCAACATCTTTATATCTAGGAATTCAAAAGGGAAACTTTTATATGATGAAATCGCAATATTTATTTATTTATCACATCACTACAATTGAGTCTTACCCAGCAGCCAACTTTACCAAGGTGTTTTATGCCCACCTTGATAACTGTGTAGTCCCAACTTGAGTCAAATACAATGGGAAATTAAAAAACAGATGACTGGTGGTTAACCAGCAAACTTTAGCTAGAGAAAAAAACTCCTTAAATTGTATAGTAGGGATAGAACTCCTCAGAATGACATTATATAAAATATTGCCAAGAAACTGAAAAACATTCTAAGGATTAATAAAACAAAGCACAAACAGCAAAATATAACTGCAAAATCCTTCTTTAACTATGTTAGAAAACTAAGAAATAGCACTCCATACTGCTCTGAACATTTCCTTAATGGAGCCTCCACTCTAACTCAAGTGACAGAGCAAAAATATTAGCAAACAAGTTCTCCACAAATATCACCCATGAAATACCTATCCCAATGCTATCCATCTCTGAACCCCTTACACACCTTATTACTAAAAAGCATGTTCCTAAGGTGTTATCAAAAACCAAAGTACTTCTGAATGGAATCTAACAACTAACAACATACCCAAATGCCTATTAAACAGTTTTTCATTGAACATCTGCTTAGCCTGTTTAACCCAAACCTAGAAACAGGCGATGTTCCCAAATCTCAATGCACTGCTATGGTTATGCCTCTCAACAAGAGTTCCTCTTCCACAAACCAGTCAGCATTATGAGTCTAATCTGTAATGCTGTGGAGTGTATAATAACCAATCTCATTAGGCTTGACCCCTCCCAACAATTTGGATTCATCAAATAGAGCTCACACCTCTTAAACCTTGTCAATTTCTTTGAAAGGGCTACACAAGTTGTTAATGTGGTCATGCTATTAATACAGCTTATCTTGATCTAGCCAATGCATTTGATACAGTATCCCATGTCAGAACTGTAAGGAAACTGGAATCCCTAAACATAGATTCTAGTAAGATGGCTAACCAAATGGCCGAGAGACAGAGCCCACATATTTTATGCTATAGGTGCATCTTCAGATAGTGCAAAGATAACCAGTGGAGTCCCCCCAGGGGTCTGTACTGGGTCCTCCCCTCTTTGTAATATTTTTCCACTCAAAAATACTAGCCAGGACTTCTATCATCAGATAACTGCAAACTGAGTGTAACTGCCAAAATGCCATCAGATATCTGCACTCATTAGAAAGAGCTTACCCTAGTTAATTCCCAGTGTTTGGAAATGGCCTTAAATTGAATGCTAAAATGTGTAGAATTGTTTCTTTTTGGAAATCAGAAATTGCCCATAATATGCAGTATAGAAAGTACACACATAAAATGAAAAGGGGCCTGGGCACTTGGGTCAACAGTTCCCTTTGTTTTGGTCATTATGTGGCAGCTGTACCGTATTGCTACCACAGCCAAAGAGGTTATCATTCACCCTTATTCAGAGCTTTTCAGACCCATTATAGAATATAGCACCCCATTTGGTATGCGTCTTGGTCCACATATATATTTCCAAACTGGACAAGTACCAGAGGTTCCTAATAAAAAATATCTCTGCTTTTAAGAACCATGGTTTCCAGCATAGACTGGAAACCCTGCCCCTTTTCTTTCTTATAGACTCCTGAGGGGAGATGTTTGCCTTATTTACTATGCTATTAGAGATATAGTGTTCCTTCATCTCCTATATCTCATTAAGTTCAACAGCGGAGCTAACCACAGAATCTAATTTTTCATCAGCAGTAATTGCTAGGGGTGTGTGTGCATGTGTGTGTGTGTTTGCCCCTCTGTATATGTGGGTAGGTGTGCACTGAGTTTCTGCATTTTGGTGTGTGATTGTCTCTGCAGTCTTTGCAACTGTTAGTGTGTGTACATGTGAAATTCAGTGTGTGTTCATACTACATTTTACACACACACACACACACACACGCACACACACACACACACACACACACACACACACACACACACACACACACACATAAAATAAATCCTCAAACAATTGTATATCCTGCAGCAAGTATGAAACATTCGGAAGTGGAACTATTTCACATACAAAAAATGTTTTTTTTATTAGTGTGTATATTTATATCAACTAATTTAACAGCCCATTCTCCATGTGGAATGATGAACTCCAGGGTAGGCATTATGAGGAAATAAAAACTTTCCAGGGATGGGGGGCTTACAATACCCCTGGGCAGTTAATTATTTCTCCAGTAATGCCCATCCTGTTGGTCATTATTCCTTGCTTACATCATGTTTCACATTTGGTGTGACAGTGAGATTTGCAGTTTTTGATTGCTATGTGTCTGGTTTTCTAAGTAGGTGTTTCTAATTGCAGTTTCTATATATTTTAATGTTTTACCATTTAAGTTAAATAATTTTAACTGATGATGTGAGCAAAGTGATAGTTTTCAATGATACATATAAAAAGTGTAAACTGATTTTATTTTTCTGCTTTTGTACTGCAGTATAAATGTTTTCCTGTCACAAAACTACAGAGGCTATTAGCAGCAGGCACATCATATACAGGTTCATTTGCCCACTGTTATGATATGTAAAGAGTGTTAACGTTTCTGTCTGTCAGAAAACTATAATAACTTTCTTGGATATTATACTACATAATCGTGACGTTCAAGTATCTTGAAATCAAGACATTTTCAATACCCGATTATTTTGCTGTTTCCCATACTTCTAAAAACATGTGGTCCATTGACATGGTACACAAGTATTATTCTATGTGAAAGCTGATTCAGCTTGTGTATACAATGCTATGTGTTTACATTTAACTGTGTGTGTGTGTGTGTGTGTGTGTGTGTGTGTGTGTGTGTGTGTGTGTGTGTGTGTGTTGTTTTTAGTACAGAGTAAATATAGTTACGGAATACATTTGCTGCATGCTTTAATCTTTTTCCTAACAGTGTTTGTTTTTATTGGCATTCTTTAACAGCTTGCAAAATCCATAAATCATTACACAGTCATTTTTCTTTACACTGTTTATAGACATAAACTCTAGATGTACCTTTATCTCCTCATGTACTTCTAACACTTCAAGTCCCTTTGAATACTTCGGTGTTTTTGCTTGAACTAATCTTCAAATGTTTAGAGTGTGCTTTTTGTCGTTCCTTCATTCTGAAAGAAAATGTGTTACTGTTTGGATTTTGAATTAATACTGTTACGTTTATTGAAGTTCTGCATTGCTCAGTATTTTATAGATCAAATTATTTCACAGAACACAAAACTTTTTTACTGAATGCAATCATGTCATTTTTCAATGCCTGTGAATATGCCCTTGCAAAAAATATTAGGTATTTTATTTATTTTTATACTATTTAATTATCTATTTAGTTATTTATGCACAAAATGAAAATGCTGTATAATTACTTTCTGTGTTGGCTTTTTATTTACAAGCGGATTGGTTGCTAGTCCCAGAAAAGTCATTAGTATAATGCTATTTAAAAATTCAACGAAGACCTGATTCCTGGCTCCCTTTTCAATGTCACTATCGCAGGACTAATAAAGAGATTAGACTTTTCTTTATGTTGCTTACTGTAAGCAGAAGCACTAGCTAATGTGTCAGATATTAATGCTGCTATTTTTTTAAAGATTATGTTTCTGCTGTGCTTCCCTAAACATTTTAGGTTCACTGTAATTACTGTGTTTTCTTTGTCCTGGTTCTGTCCACAGTGACAAACATATGTTTTAAAACCATACCGCTTTGCCATGCAAACGCTTGATCTCCTATGTTCTATATATTTCTAGGCTGTCTACAAATTCCTAGGCTTTCTAAGTTTATACCGACTTGTGTCTTTCAGCCATGTTGTCAGTTTTGTCTTCAATTTCATTGAGTCAACATTTCGCAAACTTAAAGCCAGATTGCTTGTTTATCCAGGTGTGTGTATTTAGTTTATCTGTCACTTTTTATTTGCCCTGTAATTAACTGTAACAGGGGCTGGATTCCAAAAGAATATGGTAACATTGTGGATGATCTCTACTATCCCACAATGTGACTGACCCCCAACTAAATCCTGACTCCTATTATGGTATAATATACTAGGGTGAGGATCTACTAAGACTCTGAATGCATGCCTGCCTGCAGATGTACTGAATAGCTGCTATGCCATGATGAGATAATGACATTCTGCAACTTTCAGTGTAAATTAATTCCATTACTTATTGAAAAGTTCAGCAACAAAACCAAGGCAAAAATGCTGAAGTACCCCAATGTCAGATTTCATAGTAACACCTGTGTATCGAACATAATACTGCATGCTTGATGGAAAACTCCACCAGAGGTGGCATTCTTTGGGGCCGCACTACTAATGCACAGTTTTAATCTTAAGAGAAAAAAAGAATAGTCTTCTGTGTAGGAATAGACAATTCAAAACTCCCACAAATGTGCATGGTCCTTTCTTGGCTCCAACAGACTAACCGGCTACACCTGTATACTGGTGCTGGTACTGCAGACATATGGGCAGGTAATGTATGCAGTGCCACTGCTGGCCTGTAGGTGGAGGATTGCCTGTACTGCGTAGCCCCATTGATTAGAATGGATAACGCCCATACTTTTAATGTTTTACATTGGTGTTTGATGTCAGTGTAAGCTTTTGAAGTGTTGGGGTGTAGCAGACCCATAAAACACCTTGAAATCTAGAGCTGATCTCCATGACTCCTAGATAGCCTGTTACTGCATGGGAATGTCACACTGGCCTGTTTTTGGGCTTGGGTGCCATATAACTGTTTTGTGGTAGTATGCTACCCTAGAGATAACTTGTTTTAGAATCCCATCCTTTGACATAAAACTCATGCGTATGTTATCTTGAATGCAAGCTTCCAGGTTGAGTTTGTTTGATTATATTATTGTTCTGGTCACTTAGGTATGTTCAGCTTTGCTGCTCATTTCCATGTGCATTATTTCTTAAGTTGTTTTCATAAAATTCTTGACAGGAGTGATTTCGACCTTCTTAAACTTTGCTTCACACATTAATACAGAAAACCTGGAGGTTGTCTCTCCTGCACCAGGACTGCAGCATTTAATCATAAAAGCATTACTCTAAGAAATTATCTTTAAAGTAATGTTATTGGTTTATGCCTGCATCTTTAAAAGCTACAATGACAAATTTAAAGTAATATAAATATAAATATAAAGTATAAAAAGTAATATATATGGGTCTACTACGTTTGATCGAAAACACATTTGGTCGAAAGTCCATTGGATGAGCACACTTGACTAAAAGCTCACTTCACTGAAAACTCATTTGGTCAAAACTCATTTCATCGAAAGTTATATATGACACCTTAACCACTGCAATGTGATCCTGGAGTTAGAATATAAAGTAATGGGGGGTGGGGGTACAACCCCCACATTAGGGGGTCTGAGGGGTGTAGCCCCCCACATAGTTTGAGTATATATATATATGCAGTTGTCAATATCTATGTCTATGGTTTAAAACATTTAGAATAGGTGGGAGGCTGTGCCCCCCACACCCCCCCTTACTTTATATTCTAACTCCAGGATCACACTGCAGTGAGGAAGGGGCCATATATAACTTTCAATGAAATGAGTTTCAACCAAATGAGTTTTCAGTGAACTGAGCTTTCAGTCAACTATGCTCACCTATCTGAATTTTCACTAAATGCGTTTTTCGACCAAACGTAGTAGGACCCTATACATATATATATACATATATATATATATATATATATATATATATATATATATATGTATATATATATGTGTGTGTGTATATATATATATATATATATATATATATATATATATATATATGTATATATATATATATATATATATATATATATACTGTGTATATATAATATGTATACATACATACATACATAATAGATAGGTCTGGTTTAAATAAAAAAAATTGTATATCTGTCTGATTGCACACCTGCGTGCTTCTAAGGTATACAAGTCCCATGTTTTAAAGAGGTCTAAGTATACCATAATCTTTTCTTAATCCTTGGTCTACAGAAATCAAGGGTAATCCAAAATTTTAATTATGTGATTTGTCTAGCATTCCTTAATCATGCAAATAGAGCCCTCGTATTTCTTTTTTAAGCCCTAACCCCATCCTGGTAGCTACTTTCAAACATCCTAATGAGGGCTACCATTATTGGCTTGGTAGTGCTGACACCTTATTCCTAGTCCTGATCATTTTAGATTAATTCAGCCAACAAGAAGAACTAATCCCTTCTCTCTTGGATGGAAAGATAGCATTGGCTATTTTACTTGCACGTTACCCAACCCAACTGTTCCAGCACCTGAGGTGCTATTCAGATGTATGTTGTTTGGGTTATATACCAGGTTTTATCCTTCTATGCCACTGAGTCTGCTGTGGAGGTTGGGTAAAATGGACATGAGCAATGAGTACCCATCCTCTTCTAGTTTTCTTTTACTGATTCCTCTTTTTCTGTCCTTAACTTGACATCACTTGTCCTTTCTCCAGCTCTGTCTCCTGCCCACCTCTCCTATAAGTCTCTGCCCACCTCTCCTATAAGTCTCTGCCCACCTCTCCTATTAGCTTTTGCCTACAAAACTGATGTGACTGATCATAGCTTATTTGTATTGGACCTCACTTTACACAGAACAGGACTCAAAATGCTTAAGTATCCACAGGCTTTGAATTGCAACTCTGTAGTTTTACCATTTTTCTGAGACCTTTATTAGTATCAGGCAGAGTACAGGGCTGAATCAGTGTAAGGATGGTTTATGCCTAGGCAGTGTCCACCATCAAGAGGTCCATAAAATCATAGCTAAGTTATCTGGTTCAATTCCCTAATCTGGTGCCCCCCTCCACCAACTATATGTGAAGTATGCCCCCCCCCAAAAAAAAAGCCTCTCAAAGTTGAGAGAGAGAAAAAACAAAGAAGCAAAATGCTTGTAATGCTCTATTTGCAGCCTCTTACTTCAACCTGTCCTAGCTATGTATGTGGGGTACCTCCTGCTTCCATACCCATCCAGTCTTCAAAACAGGGTATTATATGGGTAATTTATTTCAGAGATGGGATAAACATTGGGAAATAAACAGAACCTGACGGAGATTTTAGTCTTTGAATGGATGTTTTTTGGAAACATTCATTTTAAGGAAATAAATGAGATGGTGAAGGCATGGACCTTCACAGCATGAACAGCTAGATAAAGGTTGACACACATAAGTCTATGAAAACCAGAGTACAAGGATTGAGGTTTGCTTGGTAGTTTAGGGGCTTTAAGATTACTGTTTTTCTTTTCCAATTAGGACTTCCTGCAGTCTCTGTAGTTGTGTGATATTTGCCTCTTCGATATATCTATCCGCTGTTCCCTTTAATTGGTCTGATAATGGCTTTGTAAAGAGGAATGATAATTTCTTTAGATTTAGGGAATCCTTATGAGTATTAGTTGGACTAGATGGAAGAATTTCACATACCTCTCAACTGTACAGATTTTGCAGAATGCCCAGATTTTATTCCTCATATTTTTGGTCCGTTTCTCATAAAATTGTGGTTTTCTGGCAAATCATTAGCAAATTACTGAGGATTGAAGTCAGAATATAATGAGAGACATTTGAGTTTCAGACTTCATACCCTTCAGAAAATTCATGCTAATGCAACACCTGTTATTCTATCAATTTTCTAAGTTTGTAAGAGCAATATTTAAAAAGTGTCCCTATTTTTTGTCCCCCCATTATTGAAGGCTTTGTCCAGATTTCTTGCTCTAAGAGGTTGAGAGGTATGATCACCATTGATTTAACATGACAGACCAAGAATTGGAGGGTGTCTCTGATGGTACCAAGAGCTCTTTCTGAATAAATCTAAAAAGGGTGCCTTCTATACTCTTGGCAGACTTAACTTTCCTGCTACTTAACTTGACAGTACTGCATTATCTTAATTTGTCTGTTCTCTTTATACCATTGTTTTTTCATGGTCTAGTCTTTCTTATGATGTCACGGTATTCAACGTTGAGCAAATTATGGCAACCAGCTTACAGTCATGAGCAAATGTAATTAGCCAGAAGTCTGAATTTGTAGTCTGCAGATCAGAGAGAGAGATTACTGAACAGGAGGAGTCTCAGCATGGAGCCCCGAGGTACATCACCACTACCCTTGTTGCTGTTGCTGCTGTTTCTGTTGTTGTTATTATTATTATTATTATTATTATTAATGGGCAAACTTCTACTTTAACTACATAGCTTTTATCAGACAGCCAGTATGCTAACCGTTTCACAACATACAGGTTAATGTTTGAGCCTCTGATCTTATTTACAAGATCTAACAATAAGATGGTGTGGAAGGCTTTGGCTAGATCTGGGTATGCTGAGTGTACTGTATGGACTTCTCCAAGCTGCTATGACCTTTCTGAAGAAGTTAAGTGAATTTAGTAAGAATGACATATGCTTGATAAGTGTCTGTGGGTCCAGGAAAAATGATTTTACTGTCAGTATTTATGAAGTCTGAAATAGGTTTCACATCCTTACATACTGGGCATGTTTGGTAACTACAGCCCCATCAGCCTAAGTCTGATGTAGGGCCATTCCCGTGTAAGGGCAACACAATGAACATTTTCTAGGCTTCAGTCCCATAGCCTATGCAGTGGCTTAAGTGGAAAACTTACACAGCATGTGTTCAGCACTAATTATTAAGCAATGGGGTATTTGGTTGAGGCCTATGAATGTTGCTTTTGACCTTGGAGAAGGCATTTAACACTTGCTTCATGGTAATAATGGGAAGGAGCTGGGACTCTTGGACCTGTGTAATTTCAATATCTGTGGCTGATATTAACACTGAATTTATCCGTTAGTATGTTAGTAAGATCATTAGAGCTGGGATAGGTAATGTCATAATGCAACAGCTGAATTATTAGGTGTTTATTTTTTTGACGTTAAAATGGAAAGTGTAATTATTTTTAATTTCAGTTGCTATTTTCATTTTTTGTTTAGCTTTGACTTTAATGATGATGTTTTTCAGTTCTTTATTTAATATTTTTCTAACCCTTTATATTGGAAGATTGTTATATGTTGTAGACTATATTTTGTTGTCTAGCTTTAATGTGGTTTGACCTCCAAGGTGGTTTATTTTTAAATTTCCCATTACATTTGGCGCTAGTTTTGAAATGTGGCCGAAGGTGTTTAATTGGCTTCTCTGAGTAGGGAAGTACTGCAGGCAGCTCAAAGTGTGGTTGTTTATTGGCTAGAGGGCATAGGAGTCGACTTTGATTTTTTTTTCCCTCTAGTATAACTCAGGCAAGTTTGCACTGAGATGCCCACTAGTTCCATGTATAGTAGCAAACGTCTAAACAGTAAGATCTCCCTATAATGTTTGGATTAGATCAAAATCTTGTTAAACAGAGTGGAATTGTGTGCAATTAGCTTAAAGCAGATAGCTTTTTGCATCAAACAGCACTAACTAGTCTGCATATCAAATGCACTACCATATCTTGGCACTATGTAACATCTTGCCTTTTAATCCTAAAAACTACTGTGGGAGACCACTGTGAAAACCCAGTCCATAAGAATAAACAGACTACCTATTACAGAACAGGGCAGCATGGATATGCAATTTCCAAATGTTTCTATGGCCAGCTTGATAGATGTGGTCACCCTGAGACAATGTAGCAGTTGTCTCATGTTCTCAGACAGTCAGTTAATCATTAGAGAAAATAACTTTGTTACTGTAACAAGAGATGTAAATACTTAAATTCCTTGGAGGCAAAAATCTTGCATACAAACAAGGCTGGCGGGAATACCAGCACTATATCTGTCTCACATACCGCTCACCACATACACAGATTCTTATACTATGGCACTTCAAAGGAACCTTCCCAAGTCTCAGTCATGCAGAGCCAACCAACAGCAACACTGCTCCTCAGCAATCACTTAAGCACACACAAAATCAGCACCAAAAATCTCACATAAGCCTACACCCAAAGGTTCCCCCAAAAGCAAAGCCCATAAGGCAAGCAAACCCTTTACCTAATACTCTTGGCACTGGGGACTCTATTATACGGCAAACACATGGCCCGCTCATCAGGTTAAACAAGAAGAACATAATGGTTAGTTGCCTATCTGGAGCCAGGATTTGCAATAGCATGCTCACACTCAGGTTACTGCACCACATGTACCAATATGATTCTATCATAATCCATGTTGGTGTAAATGACCCGATTCCTACATCACTGAACTATATGAAAAAAGACTTAATGATTCTCTCAAAATGTGTGTCACGAGTATATGCCTTGTATTGAGCAGCATTCTATCTTCACCAAGGATGATGCCACAGTATAAACATAAAATGATTGATTTTAATAATTGCTTTAGTTTCTGGTGTCACTCCAAGAGGATCCGTTATCTGTCAGAATTGGAGGACATGGTAAAAAGGCCTCACTGCTTTGCCAAGGATGGGTTGCACCTGTCCTGTCCTCCTTAAGCTTCCAGATATTGGCTAAAACTTTATTCAGCCCCTTAGACCCTTTTTTAGGCAATGCCAAAAAGACAAAACTACCAACATAGTGAAATGCCTACAAGCAGCCTTAAGGTATTATTGCTCAATTTTGGGAGCCTAAAGAAAAAACCTCACACCCTTCAAGCCCTTCTCACTGAAGAATGTAAACATCTGTGTGTGACTTTGGTTTAATACTGCAGAAAGTACTCCAACAGTGCAAGGCTACATAGCCTTCTACACATTTAGACCAACAGCAGCACAGACTGGCGCCAAAGGAGGAGGTGTCTTGATCTATGTTAGCAGTAAACATGGCTTCAGGTTGGTTATGCAGGAAGATACCATGGAGTTAATTGTATAAGTCACCATAGATAAGGTCCATTACCATACCATGGCTAGCTACAGGTCACCATCTATGCCCTTAGAGTCTCACAGTTTTTACCTATACCTACAAGAGGTCCTCACCATCTAACCAAACACTCTATTTGTGGGTGTCTTTAACTACTGCCCATAGAATGGGAACTGTATACTGCCTCAAACTCACAGGTTCAACACACACACACACACACACACACACACACACACACACACACACACACACACACACACACACACACACACACACACACACCCTGGAACAAATAGTGCATACTCCAACCCAAGGTTCAGACATACTGGATGTGGTAGTCACCAACAAGGTAGAAAGCTGGATGCCCCACCTCCATGGTATGTCCTTACTAGTGCGGTCAAATCACAAAGCAGTCTCATTTAAAGTAAAAATCATCCCAAAAAATCCAGCTAAACCAGTAACAGTTAGGAATTACTCAAAGACAAACTACATCCTATTAAGTGAAAGTTGGTCAAAATTCAAGGACCCCCCCCTACCCCAAGACCACAGCTACATATGCAGGATTATTCATAGAGTCCCTATACAAATGTGAATGGCTGCATAGAGGCTGCCGTACCTACCAGAAATAAATCCAAACACACTAAAAACAAACCCCACTGGTGGAAACCTCACCTAAACAGAGTATATAATAAAAGAAGGAAACTCATGGCCAGAATCGGAAAGAACAACTTCCTTAAAGGTAAGTGATTTCTGACAAATAAACAAGAAACTAAGAGGTCAAGTTGAGTCCAACAAGGCCAACCATCAGGTCAGGATAGCCTTGCAGGCTACGGGCAGTCACAAGGCCTTCTTTAGCTCTGTCCGGAACCTTAGAATTAACACACACCAGTGTGCACAACTGGTAGTGCTTGGTGCAACCTTCACTGATCAGGTTGACTTAGTAAATCTACTGGCTGATAAATTCAGCTCAAATTTCACCCTGCACTACCCCCCTCCCCACTCCAATGGATGAAATTCTCTCTAACATACTTGCCCCAGCTGTTAGCAGGGACCAGGTGATGGCAGCACTTGCTAAAGCCAAGAGCACCACCTCCATGGGTCCAGATATCATCCCCAATTGCCTCCTGAATAGTCTAAAATATGACCAATCAGGACCACTTGAAGCACTCTTCAATTACATTCTGGAAACATGCTACATTCCAAGTGAATGGAGGACTGCAACAGTCATTTTTCTCCACAAGGGCAGACCATCAACCGACCCAGGTAAATACAGACCCATCAGTCCAACAAGCCTTATATGCAAAGCCATGGAACAAATTACCATAGAAATACTAAATAAGGATAATGGGATGGGATCAGAGTGTGTAGAGGGGGTGATTTAGTCAATGCCACTGAGAGGGCTGAACTGCAGTGGATTTTCAAACTGCAAGTTGATAGGCATCCAGGTTTAAATGGATGTGTTTCTCTTAAACGAGCCCTTAAGGGGTGAAAGTTAGCTTATTAGCATTATTGACTGTGAGATTTGAAAATCAATATGATTGGTTGGCTGTTCATTTAAATGTATGCCTATGTAATCTTTATTTTAAGATCTGAAGAAGCATTTGGTAAAAACTCAAAAGCACTTATCTCTGTTTTATTTTTGTTTATTAAAGTTGGATGTGCTGGTTTTAGTTCATTTAGCATGTTTCATTTACAGTTTTCGCCTTCAGTTGTTGTTGGATCATTTTTTTAATAGTTTATTTAGCCATATGTAAAAAAATAAAATGACTACTGATATAATTAGCATAAAAATTGAAGGTATACAAGTCCACTAACAGGATGAGTGAAACTAGATATAGTAAAAATATATCGGCATGCATTACAAGATCTGCATGCATAGGTGCCTAATCTGTCACATATAGGATGAGATTTTGATCTAACAGAGTTATAGCAAAGTCTCCATTTAAGAGACAGACCGTTTTTAAAGCAAAATCTAGATTGTTCACCTAGAAATTCTTTAAATTTATCATCAACCATTAATACTGGCCAATTTTTTTCTAATAACATTACAAACAAGATCAGTATCATCAGAGTATGTTAAACGCATCCTAAAATTATTATTGCATCTTAACATCCTACCTATATAGCTTTCTTGACCAAATGGTTCTGAAAAGAATGATTTAACTGAAGCATTCCTACATTTAAGAACTTCAATCACTTTATCAACTTCCATCTTAGTGTATCCTCTATCTAAGAAATCATTACACATGTCATTAAAAACGTTAGTTATGGTAGTGTATTTATTATTAAGCCTAGCAGCTGTGAAAAATTGCTTTTTAATATGGAATGGTTCTCACTTTATTTTCTGAATTTTTTTTTTTTAATGGTTCAAGCATAACACTATACACAAATAGAATTTTTAGATATTAGACTTTTTAAAGGAACTGGTAGAAATATTGAAACCAATCTGTTTAAGAACAACATTAAAAAGAATACATATTTATACAACGACAACATGTACCCTCCTCATGTTTTTAAAAATATAGTGAAAAATCAGCTTACACATGTAGCTAAACTTAACACAAGAAAAGAAAAATATGGATCAGCAACTTAATAATATGGCTAATGACTTTCTCAATAGAGGCTATAAATAAAATATAATGAATTTAGTAACACAAATACAACGCGATAGTATAGATAAAATTAAAGCTATTTTCTCTGATAATCACGCTATATTAGTAGGTGATAAGGATAAAGAGAACAATTTAAAGCTTAATTTCGATGTGTTTTACTGTATGATGCTTATGCACATCAAATACAAGACATAATCAAAAAAAACATTGGTTTATGTTATAATATATTCCTACTTTTAAGGCTATAGATGCTGGTAAGTTAACTTTTGGGTATAAAAAAAATCTTACAACCTAAAAAAACATTTTATGATGTTCTTCATTCCACATTGCTGCAGTCCTAACTATTGGGTAGTCCGCTGTCCAGTCGGCCCGAATACCAAAGTATATGGCTGACGTCGGTCAGGGCGCATTAGACTGACGTCAGTACGTCAGGGTACTAATGCGCATGACCGACGTCATATCCTCAGTCTTTTTTGCCGCATGGTCCGATGCAGAAGCAATTTTGCGAGTGCAGGTTGGCGTTCTGAAAGTTTCTGAAGCCAGAGTTTCAGACCGAATCAAAGTTGGCTAAGTACCCGTTGGGAATATTTTGGTTTTTTCTTGCCTCAGTATTTAACCGGATGTCAGAAAAAGTGAATAACTGTATTTCTTGTGGGATACAGATACCTCATAGGGATTACCATACTTTGTGTATACCTTGTTTAGGGCCTGAGCACGACGTTGTTGGATGCCGCTCTTGTGCTAGATTTAACAAACGCACTATTAAGAGAAGGTTAGACTGTGCCAGGTTAGTGTTTGGGAAGCGTTGTAATTATACAATGCCGTCGGATGCTCCGGCCGCTTCGCTAAAAAACGCAAGGACAAAACAGCAAAGCCTAGAGTGGAAGAACCGACAGTCCCAGAAGTCGGTTCTTTAGAGGGCTCAGTGGAGCCGGAGGTTTTGCCAGGTGTTTCTTTGGAGTCTCAGGGAGAGACTTTACTGTTACAGGATGTATCCTCTCAGGAAGTAGGCCAGGCTGAGGGGGCTTCTCAGGTGGCTGTTCTTCCCTCTCTTCCTAAGGTGGTTAGAGCCTCCCCTTCTGTTTCCAAGGCTTCTTTGAGGGGCAGGCCAAGTTTTGCTTCAGTGGGGTTTCTCCTAGTGCTTCAGGGTCTTTGCCTAAGAAACATATGCTTAAAATGGCAGAGGATTTGATTACTATGATAAGGGGTTCTATGCCCCCTCCTGATAAGAGGCCTAGGGTGGAACCTGAGTTTGAGAGTTTTGAGCAATGCTCGGAGGCTTCTGAGTCTTCGGCTGAAGACTTGCAGGAGTTCCCTCCTTATTCTGATTCTGATGTGGATGATTCTACTCCTTCAGCTTCTCCTCCTGAGGATTTTTCATTTTCAGAGACTCTGCATTCCATGAGGGAGCATTTTAAATGGGAAGGTCAAGATTTCTCTGATTCCAGGAAGAGGCTTAGGGAATTCTTGTCTTTACCCCAGCATAGGCCTTTAGCTATACCTCCTGTTTTGAATGTGGTGGAAGATGTTTTTGCAGAGGCTTCCCTGAATCCTGATTCTTTGCCTCCTGCCCCAGTTAAACCGGATAGGTATTATAGGGTGCCTGAAGCTCATAAGTATCTTTTTAAGAGTCCTAGGGCAGACCCGGAAACTGTCTCTCAGGGGCCTAAAGGTGTGAAGGCCTCAGTTGTTAAAAATCCTATCCCTCCTGATAAAGAGGCAAGGGCTTTGGATAGATGGGGAAAGAAAGTATATACTTCTTCCACTTTGGCCATGAGGGCGTTGAATTGTCAGTTTCACATGTTAAAATATCAGAATTATCTTCTTTCACAGTTGAAATCTAAGGTGGATGCTCTGGCGGAAGGTATTGAGTGTAAAGAGTTGCAGGATTTAGTTCATGTGTCTGAACAGGTGGGTAAACATTCCTTGCAATGTGGTTTTGATGCTGTGCAGGCCTCCTCCAGGGTGGCTGCCACTGGTTCTGTTCTTCGTAGGCACGCCTGGTTGAGAGATCAGAATTTAGCTGAGCATGTTAAGACACGGATTTTGGATGCTCCTTTGCAGTCTGATGTGTTGTTTGGTTCGCCTGTAGAAGCAGTTTTGAAGAAAATGGAGGACAAAGCTAAGTCTATGCAAACTGTTAAAGATTTTTTGCAGGTGCAGCCTCCGAAGTTTAGTAGAAATTGGCCTGCTAAGGGATGGACTTATCCTGCTTATGATTCCCAGTCTAGGGGTAGGTCTAGACGTGGTAGGGGCAGAGCTCAGGGTTCTTTTAGGCCTAGGACAGGGAGTTCCCCTGCTCAGACTTCTGGTGAGGGCAGGGGTCAGTCCTTTCGTAAGCAGACCCAATGACCTGCCTTTTCAGCTGCCAGTTCATTCTCGCCTGGCAGCACCGTTGGGAGGAAGACTGTCTCTTTTCAAAGAAAATTGGGATTTAATTACCCAAGACAGATGGGTTCTGGATATCATTCACCACGGTTACAGGTTTTATTTCCATACCTTGCCTCCTTTCAAAGGCATGCCAGACATTCCTCCTCTACAAAGACAAGAGGCTCACAAGCAAATTTCTCTGTTACTCCAAATAGGGGCCATTCAGCCGGTTCCTGTGCCAGAGAGGGGCCTAGGATTTTATTCTCGCCTGTTCCTAGTACCAAAGAAGGGGAACACGTGGAGACCAATTTTGGATTTATCTATCCTCAACACTTATCTGGACATTCCCAAGTTCAAAATGTTGACGTTACAACAGCTTTTACCTCTGCTGGGCAAAGATCACTGGATGGTAACTTTAGATCTCAAGGAAGCTTACCTTCATGTGCCTATAAGACTAAGTTGCAGAAAGTATCTGCGTTTTCGAGCTGGAAATTCTCATTATCAGTTCTCTGCATTGCCCTTTGGCTTATCTACTGCGCCCAGAGTATTCACAAAGGTTCTGGCTCCAGTGATAGCTTACTTCAGGCTAAAAGGAATTCAAATCTATCCTTACTTGGACGATTGCCTGATTCTGGCTCAAGAAAAGGAAGACCTTCTACAGCATTTAGAATATGTCATAGCAGTGCTAAGATGCCTAGGGTATTCTGTGAACGAAATAAAGTCCAGTCTAGTACCCTCTCAAGACATGTGCTTTCTGGGTGTGAGACTGGATACAGCAGCCCAGATGGCCTTTTTAACCCCGGACAAACAAAAGAATCTTTCCAGTTACTTCCATCAACTATCTCTTCAGTCCGGGCTGACTGCAAGGACAGTCCTTCAAGCCTTAGGGTTCATGGCATCTTGTATTCTGGTGCTTCCCAATGCCAAACTGCATATGAGGAAGCTACAATGGTATCTCAAAAATGTATGGACACAGCACTGCCAGGATTTGGACACTGTCATTCAAATAATACCTTGCATTCAAAAGGAATTTTTGTGGTGGGCTCAGGAATGTCACCTAAACAAGGGACTCTCTGTGACCCGGCCAGAGGCGAGTCAGATTCTAACGACAGATGCCTCAGACATTGCTTGGGGAGCTCATCTAAATGGAAAGTGGATACAAGACAAGTGGCCTGCCAGACTACAGCATCTACATATCAACATGAAGGAGATGTTAGCAGTCCAGTTTGCATTAATGGCTTTCAAGGAGTTACTTCTTCCAGGGCAGGTGTTGATTCTAACAGACAACACAACTGTCATGTGGTACATCAACAAACAAGGGGAACACATTCTTACCCATTGTGCAGGCAAGCAATGATTTTATGGGAGACTGCGCTCAGCTTGCAACTAACTCTTCAGGCAAGGTTTCTGCCGGGAGCACAGAACTCCTTAGCAGATGTGTTAAGCAGACAAATCATGGATCCCCACAAGTGGAAACTGGATCTTCATGTATTTCAAAAGTTGACAGTGTCCTGGGGAACTCCAGACATAGATCTGTTCGCTTCTCCACTAAACCACCAGCTGCCAAAGTTTTGCACAAAGAGGTTTCATCACACAGCTTGGAAAGTGGATGCTCTTTCTTTCAGTTGGAAAAATCTTCATGTGTATGCGTTTCCACCTCTGCCTCTTCTTCCAAAGGTGCTTCTAAAGGTCAGACAAGACAAGCCAAGGATGATTTTAATAGCTCCAGATTGGCCTCGGCAGCACTGGTACCCATTACTGAGGAGTCTGGTAAAGAAGCCTCCATGGCCTTTAACCTTGATTCCACACCTGTTGTCTCAGAGAGACGGTCACCTGCTCAATGTCAAGCTTCACTCTCTTCATCTAACAGCCTGGCATATTCTGTTTTGAAAGACAGCAGGTCTCAACTTCCTCAACAAGTTTTAAATGTGATTATGGAAGCCAGGAGACCTAGTACAAGGAAAGTGTACGCAGAAAAATGGAAGAGATTTTTATTTTGGAGTGCAGCAAACAATTTGGAGATTTCTGAGCCAAATTTGAGTGTGGCTCTTCAATATCTTACTGAGTTATTGGACAAAGGTTTGTCTTTCTCTTCCATTAAAATTCATGCTGCAGCAATTTCAGCTCACTATGATTGTGACCCACCGCTGTTTTCGCATCCTTTGTTCAAGCAATTTCTTAGAGGGGCAAAGAATATAAGACCCCCACGTAGAGCTCCTACTCCTGCTTGGGATCTCAATTTTGTGTTTGAGAAACTTACTCTACAACCTTTTGAGCCTGCGGCTACTACTGAATTGAAATACTTGTCATGGAAGACTGCTTTTTTGTTGGCCATTACTTCTGCAAGAAGGGTTTCTGAGTTGCAGGCCCTTATGGCAGTGGAGCCTTTTTTGATTTTTCATAAGGATAGAGTATCTTTACGTACTAACCCTTCCTTTATGCCTAAGGTGGTTTCTAGTGTGGCTTTAAACCAAACTATTCATTTGCCTACTTTTTATGCAGATCCCCAAAATAAAGGGGAAAAGATTTTGCACACTTTAGATGTACACAGGCAATTGCGTTATTATTTGAGCAGGACTAAGGATTTTAGGCAGTCTCAGCAGTTGTTTGTTTCTTTTGCTTTGAGTTCTCAGGGCAGGCCTGTGTCAAAACAAACTATTTCTAGATGGATTGGGTGTTGCATTACATTTTGTTATTCCCATCATGGCAAAGAGATTCCAGCTGGGATTAGGCCTCATTCCACTAGGGCTACTGCCACTTCAACAGCATTTCTGAGGGGTGGCAACTAAGGATATTTTGGAGGCAGCTACTTGGAGTTCAGTGCATACTTTCTCTAAGCATTATCACCTTCCTCTCTACTCTAAGTCTAGGGCTGGTTTTGCCACAGCTATTTTGCAAGGCATGTTGTCAGTTCCTGCTTCCTTATGATTTGCCAGCCTCCCTTACCTCTGCTTTGGGATTCTACCCAATAGTTAGGACTGCAGCAATGTGGAATGAAGAACATAGTACAGTTTTGTACCTACCATAAATGTAGATGTTCGAGGATCCACATTGCTGCAGTCCAATTTACCCTCCCTCCTTCCCCTCTGTGTTTAGGGGTGGTTGTGTAGGTGAGGTTATATTCTGCTAATTTTGTATATTTTGTATATATATTTTGGTGCAGGTATGTTGGGAGTTTTTGGTTTTTGGCCTTATCTTTTCAGGGTCTTCTGACATCTGGGGCAAGAAAAGACTGAGGATATGACGTCGGTCATGCGCATTAGTACCCTGACGTACTGACGTCAGTCTAATGCGCCCTGACCGACGTCAGCCATATACTTTGGTATTCGGGCCGACTGGACAGCGGACTACCCAATAGTTAGGACTGCAGCAATGTGGATCCTCGAACATCTACATTTATGGTAGGTACAAAACTGTACTTTATAAGGAAGAGGAGAAGTATATTAATGCAGCACATATATCAAATCAAAATATGGTGCTCAAAAATGTAATAACCATCAGTGTTCTAAATATGTTTCATCCGAAACAGTTATTAAACATCCAGTTCATTCAAAACCATTCCATCTTAGATGCCATGGGACATGTAACACCAAAAAAAAGAAGTTATGTACTCACCATAACGTTCCATGTTTGTTGTCCAGTATCTCGCCTTCAGTCTTGCTGTTTGGGTTCGGAGCCGAAACTCAGCTCTGACTCGGCTTATACTAAAGCTTGAGAGCTTCTACTGGCTCGAGGCCGAGTCCTATCCCATGGTGCTTAGCGGCTATTCCCCAGATCTCGTTTGAGGAAGAAGGTTCCTGTGATATGTTCAATATCCAAAGGGATAATATCTGAAAACATGTTGTCATAAAGATTAACAAGAAAGGGCAAGAAGAGAATCAGACCTTATCTGCCAATTTCTGAGAAATTTCCTCTAGATCCTCCAGGAGGAGGATGACTAGGAGGGACACAAGACTGAAGGCAAGATACTGGACAGCAAACATAGAACGTTATGGTGAGTACATAACTTCTTTATGTTATGTTGTCCCATCTCACCTTCATTCTTGCTGTTTGGGCCAGAGTCTCCAGCACCTTTTTTTTGGGTATCTCAATGGAATAAACTCCTCAGGACAGTAGAACCAAAGGATGCCCTGTTCCTGGAGGCCACATCTACTTTGTAATGAGTAATAAAGGTATGAGGGTTAACCCATGTAGCGGCAGCGCAAATTGAATCCAATGGAAGCCTGGATTGAAAAGCAATGGAGGTAGATACCACTCTAGTTGAATGCCCTTTGTTTTTCCCTGGTGGTTCTTTATTGTGGGAATCATCGACATATGTGATGGTCTCAGTAAGCCATTTGGACAAGGTAACTTTTGAGATTGCCAGACCTTTTTTATTTTCTGAATAGGAGACAAACAATTGGTCTGACTTTCTAAATTCTTTGGTCCTATGCAAGTAAAAATGCAACTGTCTATGCACATCCAGTTGTTGGAGATTTTACTCTGCCTTGTTGCTGTAGTTAGGAAAAACACTGGTAATTCCATATTTTGGATTAAATTCACTTGAGAATGAACTTTCGGCAAGAAGGAAGGATTTGTTCTGAGTGAAACTCTATCTTTGTAGAGGATCAAATAAGGTGGATGGATAGACAAGACTTGCAACTCTGATACTCTCCTGGCTCAGGTAATTGCTGTCAGGAAGAGTATTTTCCAAGATAAAAATTTTAATGAACAAGATGATGCTGGTTTGAAAGAGGGCAGGGTCAAAGATGATAATACTAGATTGGGGTCCCAAGGAGGAGGGGATTCCCTGAAGGGAGGTCTTAAAAGAAAAGTACCCTTGAGAAAGGCTTTGCATAGTCTATGGGACATTAGACTAGATCCTGATTCTCCCATATGATGATTAGAAATAGCAGCTAACTGAACTCGAATAGTGGCTGCCGCTGCCCCTTGATTCAAGGTTTCTGTTAGAAATTCCAGAATTGCAGGTATAGATGCTGTAAAGGGATCTATATGTCTTTTGTTAGCCCAAAAAGAGAACCTCTTCCATTTGCTTGCATAGAGATTCCTAGTCGTCTGCTTGTGTGAGGAGACTAGAATGTGACGAACTGCAGGGGACAATTCTGGAAGCCTGGCTAAGAGTGGAAGTGGAGCAGCCAAGCTGTCAGCTTGAGGGTGTGGAGTGCAGGATGGAGCATTCCTGACTGACATGTCAGAAGATCTGGCACTGCGTCCAGGATCCATGGGTCCTCCTGAAGGTAGGGCCAAAGAAAGGGGAACCAAATCTGACGAGGCCAGTATGGCGCAATGAGAATTAACCTATGACTCAACAACTTTGCTTTCTGTATAACCTTTGGAATCAAGGAAAATGGGGGAAAGGCATAAAGAAGACTCAGGGGCCAATCGTGAACCAGTGCATCCCTCGGTGACTCTCCCGGAGGAGAGATTAGGGCAAAGTAGTTGCTGCATTTGGTATTGAAGGGAGTGGCAAAAAGGTCACAGCAAGGCTGGCTCCATTTGTGAAAAATTTGATTTGCAACTTCCTGATTGAGGAACCACTCGTGAGGCATGAGAATCGCTCTGCTTAGCCTGTCTGCAATAACGTTGGATTTCTCTGGGATATGCATTGCTGTGAGAAAGCGTTGAGAAGATATTGCCCATTGCCACACTCTCTGTGTCTCTCGACATAGGGGGTAGGATCTGGTTCCCCCCTGTTTGCTGATGTACCATACCACCAACATATTGTCTGTCTGAATTGCAATAGTCCCCATGGGAAGAGAGTCCTGAAGTGCTTGCAATGCCAGAAGCACAGCCCTCATCTCTTGGACATTGATATGCAAATGGAAATCATGAGATTTTCAAACCCCTAAGACTGTCTTTCCCAGATAATGCCCCCCCACCCTATCTAGGACACGTCCATGGTTACTGTAGTGATAGGTTGTGGAAATACAAATGGTCTTCCCATTGTTAACTGAGTGGACTGAACCCACCAAAGTAGGTCCTTCTTGCAGGAGTGTGTTATGAGAATTTCGTGAGACATGGGTAACTCCTGCATGGATTATTGGGCAAAGAGTAGCCACTGCAATATTCTCATGTGAAGTCGTGCCATGGGAAGTAGTGTTATCATCACTGCCATAGAGGCTAGGACTTTTAGTACAAATCTTGCCTGTACTCTGTTCTTGTTGAGTAAAATAATCACTTGACTGCTTAAAGTCTGGATCCTTTCTTAAGGTAGCCTTGCCAAGATGTCATTTGTATTTAAATCTGCACCAATGAATGTAATATACTGTGATGGCAACAAGGCAGATTTTTCTACATTTATAGTAATGCCTAGTTTTGAGAAGAGATGGATGATGTTGCTCTGATCAGTAGTTGCTTGGTGGTGGCAGTTAGGAGCCAGTCGTCTAAGTATGGAAACACCTGGAATCCCTGACGTCTCAGATGAGCTGTGACTACTGCCATGCATTTGGTAAACACCCTGGGGGCTGTGGTGAGTCCAAAAGGCAGAGCTCTGAAATGGTAATGACTGTCTCCCAGCCTGAAGTGTAGAAATCTTCTTGAGCACCTGTCCATCTTTATGTGGTAGTACGCGTCCTGAAGATCTAACAAATGCATCCAATTGTCTTTTCCCAGAAACAGGAGTATAGACTGCAGTGTTACTATCTGGAACTTTGACTTTTTTACCAACTTGTTTAGTCTGCTGAGATCCAATATGGGTCTCCAGTCCTCTGTCTTTTTTGGAACTAAAAAGAACCTTGAGTAAATTCCGGATCCTAGTTGGTCTGTGGGGGACTTCTTGGATGACTCTTTTTTTCTAGAAACTTTTGTATTTCTAGTGTTCTTGATCCCTTTGACTGGGTGGAATGTCTCAGATAGACTTTGGCAGATGAGGTGGACATTGGAAGGGGATGTTGTATCCTCTGGATATAATGGACTGTACCCATTTGTCTTGAGTCAAATTCAGCCAGGCTTCTGGGTACAGTCTTATTCCCCCCGACTGCCTCCAGAGGTGGACAGGCAGGCCTCCTTTCTGGAGCGCTGGAAGGGCCTACCAGTGAATGTATCTCTGTCACCCTGGTTATGCAGACCCCCTCTGCCACGTGGATGGTGTCTTCCATTATTTCCCCCTCTGCCCCTGAGGGAAGGATCACCACGAGTGTCAGATAAGGCTCCTTTGGATTTACTGGACCACATTTTTCTGCTCTTTTGACCTTTAGGATAAGGTCTGGTAATGGAGAAAAAACAGACTCCAAAGGCAAACAGAGTCTTACCATCTTGTCAGCTCCTGGTGAGAGTTTCTTTCACTTTCAGCCTGAACAATGATGAGCACTCAAAGGGAGTGTCAATAAAGGAAGAATGGAAGGGTTCAGCAAACTCACAAAGGCACATCCAAGAATGTCTATGAAGAGCTATTCCTGTGCCTGCTGTTCTGTTCGTTCCATCAGCTGCATAAGATATGAGGTGCATGGAGAAGTCAGATATGGAGGTTAAGGTTGCAAGCTGGGAATTAACCTTATCAGATAAGTCCTGGGCTGTAGCACCTTGTAGGGTATCTCCTAGCTCTTTTAGGAGATCCCTATGAAGTCGCGTGAAATGTGACAAATAATTTAGTGACCGTAAGGTAAAGGCCACTGAGGAGAACATACACTTCCTGTATCTGTCCATCGTACAAAAATCCTTGTTCAGTGGATGAACAGATACAGAAGTGTCAGTTAACTCCTTTTTTGTGGCTGCTGCCACCACCATTGCATCTACAGGAACCCCTTTAGTTAAATACTGTCTATCTTCCGGGGCCCTAATGAGCTTATTAGGCCTCCGCAGAATGGGGTCCACTGAGTCCAGAGAGTCCCACACCTTTTGACTCACCAAACCCGGGAGTGGGTCAAAAGGTGGAGACACCCAAGAGATGGAGGGGTGAGAGCCAAATGCCTCCAGGTATGCCGACTCATTTTCAGAAGGGAAAAGGGACTTCCAGCCACCCCTCTGCTTAAATATCTCCAGGATGTCTGAAAAGGAGACATCCTCAGAGGGTGACCGTGGGGACCCTTCTGAATCCTCTAAGTCGGTATCAGAAGTGACAGACTCAGTGGAGTCTATGTGCTTCCTCTTACACTGTCTCTTCTGAGGGACCTCCTTGGGGGGGTGTTCCAGGAAGGTATCGGAAGAGGAGGATCAACCCATTGTGGCTTCCTGGGGCACTGGCTCTCTACTCTGTGGGTGATGGAAAGGCAATGAAGAGGTGGACACTGGTCCCTTGGGGGAAGAGAGGCTGGAGCCAAAGGTGGAGCAGACTCAGTTGAGAGCACACTCTGTATCACCTCGAAGGCACTGTGGGCCTGGGCCAAAAGAAACTCCAGCCCCGAGAGGCCGGGAGATCTCTGCGGTACCAAGGAGGGTGGCTCCAAGGCAGATCTGGGAGCTGAACTCACCTGAGCTGAGGTGCTGAGTGGGAGAGCCAGTTGCGACAAGGGTCTGACTCAACTCTCCCCCCTAGAGCCAACCAGGTAGTATTGGCCCCCAGGTCCCTTATGAATAAAAGCATCCAGGAAACCAGAGCAGATGTCAGAGTTGAGATATCAGTAGTGATTACTGGCTCTGGTGGTTCCAGCACAATGACTTCCACACTCTCTGGCTCCAAACTCATTTGAGTTGGAGGAAAAATTTCCATAGTAGTGGGGTACCATTGTCAGCTCCAAGATCAGATGGGCTGGACTTGAGAGAATTTCTGCTAGAACCTGGGTCCGAAGCAACCTCTTCACTACCCGCTCCATGACATCATCTGATAGCCTGGAGGATCTAGAGGAATGACTGGAAGACTTGTGGCTACCTGCCCCCAACTGTAGTAAAGGAGACACCAGCACCGAGTGAACAGGCTCCAAGGACAGTAACCGGCTCCTTTTTTGGCACCACAATAGTTCCGATGAAACAGATGGAACTGAGGGAGAACAATGTTTCTCAGGTCCGGCGACTTTCATGGCTGAAGAAGTATCAAGTTTTGTGCTGCATGTCGGCTCAGACACCGGAGTTGATGAACCAGACTTTTTGGTCGTGTCCAATTTTTTTTTCTGATTTCCTTCATCCACTTTTAATAAGCCCCTCAATATAAACTTATTCCTCCTCTCCTCCAAGACCCTGGCACTAAAACTATGGCAAATGGAGCAGGAGTCTTGAAGATGGAGTGGACCCAAACAGTACACACAACTAGTGTGTCCGTCAGTAATGGACATTTTTTGAGTGCAGGAATCACACCTTTTGGATCGTGATTTTGTGTTCTTTAGCTGGTTCCATAGACATGCTAGCTATAAGGAAAAAACTCTCATAAACATTAGAACAAGCTATATCTTTTAGCAAAAAACAGGTATCCAGAACAAAATATATATTTTTTTATATAAGAAAAGGAGGAAAGGGAGGAGGAGAAGTCTCTAAGTTAAATGACTACTTAAAACGCTGACTCCTAAAAAGGGGAAAGAAGGAAGAAAAGGGGCAATAATCCTCCAATTTAAATAGATTCATGAGGAGACAACAAGGCCCAAAGAAAAAGACAACAAAGATAAAAATACAAGGTTTAAAGAGCCTAAAATAGCACAAGGTTATTATGATTGACCTAGTAAGTAAAACAGATAATTATTAGGAAGTAACTATTAGAAAATATATAAAATATTAAATTTTACAAGCCTGAGCCAGTGAAGACAATCCTAAAGCTTCAAGCGGCAAACAAGATCTCAGGAATAGCCTCTTAGAATCATGGGATAGGACGCAGCCTCGAGCCAGTAGAAGCTCTAGAGCTTTAGTATACGCTAAGTCAGAGTCGAGTTTCGGCTCCAAATCCAAACAGCAAGAATGAAGGCGAGATGGAACAAAATAACATTATTATTTACATGGCAAAGTGCCTTTTTTGTAGTGCCTTCTGTACAGGTAAAACAAACAGAAGTTTAAAGAAAGAATATGTGAACATCTTTTAGATATAAAAAGGCAGGTGGATACTATTGCATTATATATGCACATAAAACAAACAGATTCAGCTCACAATTTTTTTTCTCCAAAACATACAAAAAAACCTAAGAGGTGGAGACCTTAGATATCATAGAGAAGTCATTGAAAATAAGTGAATTATACACTTTAAAGCATATTATCCACCTAGTCTCAATGAAAGCGTAACTATAAAACCAGTTCTAAAAGACAAACGGAATAAAATTAGATAGCTTTAATGCATACTGTGTATGAAATGAATGTAATTTTAAAATATTTATGTATTTTCTTATACATTTTTTCTTTGCTATTCTTTATTTAATGTACATTTTAGATTGTCATATAAAGGTGTCTGCATGTTTAAATATTGTTCATATCATGTGCTATCTCTAATGGTGAAGTCACATGACCCTTTATCTTTTTATTTAAATCACTTTTTAATGAAACTGGCTATTTTCCTGGGGATGCCAGTATTAATGAAAGTCTTAAACTAGCAAGTTGAATATATATATTTTTTTATACCGAGTGTCATGGTACTGGTTTACGTTAATTTTTGTTCTAGACCAGATACCAAATCTAATTTGAGCTGGCAGGGTACTGGTTAAAGACATGGTATAGGCCTTTTCCATTTGTATATTGCCCAAATTATGAAAGACCAACCACCATGGCCCAATAGTAGTCCACCAATTAACTTATCCATCTGCTAACTGAATTTCAGTCAATTTTCTTGACATTATAATAGAGATGGACCTGGAGCATAATTGTTTCCACAGCAAATTGCATAGGAAAAAACTTTCAGCAATAATTATTTGCATTTTGGCTAACAACATCCTAGATGTATGAAATGGAACATTATGAGAGGTTAGATAATACAAATGAGTAGGTCAATTAGTGATGACAATTATTTTTTAATTGAGGTAGATAATTTAATTTTGATGTTTGCCAATAGAGGATATCCTGTATCAAAGCTGGAATGGATTAGGGAAGATGTTATTAGGTCTAGAAACACCATGTTTTCCCCATTGTAATTTACGGATATACTTCAAAAAAGAAGCGGAAGGGAGACATTTCAAAGTATTGATACAAGTTGTTCCTTTCCAGTAATTATTAATATTGATTCAGATCATATAAATAAAATTTTAGCTGATAGCTGGAAGGTAATTCTGGGCAATTCTGAGATGGCTAGGATTGTGGGGATTATCCTGCTTTTATTTATCAAAAGGTGCCCAATATTAAAAGTTTGCTTGAAAGCAAAGTTAGCTATTCTTTGAATGATGGAGTTGGCCCTTTTGAGACCTACCCTTGTTTAAGTTGTAAATATTGTAGGTTTATTCAGTCCACACACACTCTGTTTTTTAAACTCATTAATTTTAATGCTTTTGCTAAGTCCAGGTACACATAAAAAGCCAAGGAGTAGTTTGTTTAGCTATGTGCTGTAGTCGTGTGGCATGCTATGTGAGAAACACCATTACAGTGCTTTCATCAACAATTTACGAACATTGTGCAGCTGTAAAGAGGAAAGATGTAAGCAATGCATTAGCCAAACATGCTTTGGTTTGTAAAGAGTACAAAAAATTAAAATATTTTTGTGTTAGATAAAATTGATCAATCACAGTCTACTAACAGTGGTAACCATGTATTAGATTATAAAGAACTGTGATGAAAAAATGTAAGAGCTAATAGGAACCTGACTTAAATGAAGTAACTAACATTAAATGTGTTTTAAGTAATCTATTTATAGTGTCGCTTTAAGACTGCTTTTACTTTATTAAGTTGTGAAGTTGTTTGGTTAATTCAAACATGTTCTGACACCAGTTTTGGTATTTAAACATTTCATTTCCTGTGTTTTGATGTTCTGAAGAAGTTATTGATAATGAAGGGTGAAAGTGTTAACTGCTCACTGAATGCCAAATAAGTTTTTCAGTTGGGGCATTTTCTTTTAGTTAAATAACATTCTAAATATGTAGTGAATAAAGACTTGTATTACTTTTTGAAGTGCTGATGTCTTTATGTAATTATAGTTAAATAAGTCATGTGCTATTTATCTGGACCCATGCACCTTTTGATTTGTGTTCATATACATACGTATATATGTGTATATATGCATGTGTGTGTGTGTGTGTGTGTGTGTGTGTGTGTGTGTGTGTGTGTGTGTGTGTATATAATGGTAGTAGAGATACTTTGGTTGAAAGCTTGTTTTATTGTCTGGTTGTAAAGCCATCACCACAACATTTCAAAATCACATCTGGTCGATGAGTATTATAATCAGTCATTGTTTTGTTCAGTATGACATGCTGTTGGATTCCTATTGGTGTAAGTTGTGGATCATGGAAAATGTATAGATGTAAGGGGGTTTGGGGGTACAAAACAACCCAAGTAAAGCATTTTGTGTATTTGTCTGAGGGTTTGTATGTTGAATGTTTGCATAAGTGGTTATGTGTGACTCAACAGAATAGAAATTGTTGGCATGCTTGTGACTGGTCTATGGTTGGGTTGTTTTTTGCTGGTGGTGTGTGATTTGAGTGGTGTTTTTCTGTTCAATGTAGTATGTTCCAATGTTTTTGTTATGATTGCTAAATGGATATTTAATGTATTTGTGTAATGTATTTAGTGTTTTTCTGTTTTTGATCTTATTACATATAATCATACATTTATTACATTTTCTAATGTTTTAAAATTTTAACACTAGTCCTTTGAATAAATATTTGTTATATGCCTCTCAACCTGCAGACACTGAAAATAAGTACAAAGACATTTTGAGAAGTGGGTAATCCAGCCAAAAATCTACACATCTAATTAGCTTAACATTTTAGTACCAAATAGCACATACATCTTCCTACTTCCATTAGAAATGTGGAATATTAGTCATAAATATGTTATAGTGACAAAAATGCTGAAAAGATATATGTACATTTCTAAGTTGCATATGTTTTAATGAATTGTATTGCAAAATTCTACCACATAAAGTCATTTATTTTATTTTTCGAAAAAGGTAAATCTATGATGTGTGCCCTGTTTATTTAAACTATTGGTAGCACTAGTATGGTAGTCATGTAGTGTGGTTTTCTGTGTACTAGACAGCTTCAGAAATCATATGTGATTAGGAGAATTTGGAAAACTGTGTGATGGGATAAATCAACCCTGAAAATTTGATGTACATCCAAAAGCAGACACATTATATGGAGGGGTACATCAGGCCTTAGAATAGGTTATATTCCTCCAAAATGGGGACAGCTGAGTGGTCTGGTTGGTCATATTTTCCTGCATTTTTGCAAAGAAATCTAGATCTCAAAGCTGTGCGTAGAAATTTAAATTTAAAGAACTGATTTCATAGCATTCATGCTGCTGACTCTAATGATTTACCATTTAGATTTAAAAAGTTACATTTCCAGCTTCCCTACCACCCTGTGGTTTAAACTGCTTTTAACAGTGTGCTGTGGCTGACTTGTATATATGTCATATTGCAGTCATTAAAAACAGTAGTTTCAGTCTTTATACTAGCAGGTAAAGGAGACAGAGTGGTAGTCCGGAGTATGAAAAATTATAATAAGGAAGAGGAAACACAAAGTTTATGTATCTATATTTTATAATGAACTCTTTAACCCTACTACCTACTTTAAAGAACATTTAGTAGAATTCCTTGCAGATCATGTAACTAAAGGTGTTATTCGTGAAAGAGTCAAAAGTGAAATGATTATGGGTGATCTAGACAAAGTAATATCCGTTAAGTGAAAGGAGCCCAAGTAGATGTGGTATATGTTAAAACCAGTGCAGGTTCATGTCACCTCAAGGATTAAAGATAATACACAATATATGAACATTATGGAATATGTACTTATTAAAAATAAGTATGTTATATATGATCTAGTTCATATAGCCTGGAATTTAATGATTCTTATTCCAATCACTTGAATTTCTGTTTACTAAAATGCAATTAATCTTCCATTTAGATGAAAGGTACTGATCAGAAGAGTACATCTTACTCCAGCTATACAAACTAATTCATGGGATATTTTGTGAGATAACTGACCTTTAATACAGATAAGAACTGTCATTTTTAGAACATTAAAATATGGTATATGTTTGTTTGACAGCTGGCTAATAAGGAGAGGTGAGGTGTCTGATCTGAAAGCTTTCTTTTCATATTTGAATGATAACAGGTTGATATCAGTTTCATTATTACATATGATTTTTTAATAACCCTTTTTTATTGCAAGTTATCAAACTGACAGATGGGATTGTAAGCGCTATGTTATATAGAACAGGTTTATATTAATAACTATCTTAAAGAAGTTGGTGATTTCAAGAAATTCTTCATAAAAGGAAATTATTATAATGCTATTGCTGGTACAGCTTGGAATAGATCTCTGGCTTAATTGGGAAGCAATTTGCTTAAATTTCAGACTACAACCTGTGCTAAGATACTTATAAACCCTTTGTACCATTAGCAGTAAACTGTCAGTTTCAAATTATCTATAAGCTGTAGAACCAGATAATATATGGTCAGGAATATTAGTGTATTATCAGATAATAAATATGAGGATGTCCAAAGTCAGCCGACTGCTTTATGAGGATGTTCCATGCTGGTAATTGTACATGTTACACGAATATTTATAGCATTTTGTTTATTTTTTGTGAAAACTAAAGTAACTTTTGAGATAAAGGACTTAATCACATGCACTGTAGATTGAGTCATATGCATGCCCATTTGTACTTTTGGGGCTTTTTTATGAGAGACATACCTCATGCTCATTGAAGCAGATAAATAGCTGATGTGCATGCAATGTAGTAAAAACTTAAAAGGGGTGGAAGTGCTTTATTCAAACATGGTTCAGTAATACTAATGTAGTTTTTTTTTTTTTACAGTTATTAGTTTGAAGAAGGTAATGTTAGCATCATTAACCCTGAAATGTAGACATGATATAAGGGACTATAAAGATAATTTATGGATTTTAACTTTGGAGCTTTAAGTCAAGATTAAATTAAATTCTATATCTGATGTTAAAATGTTATTATTTGCCCAGGTCAGAAATTAACTAAAGGGCACTGAAAAAGACTATATTTGTTTAATTACATTGCAATGAATATTTAGATGTATTTGCCTGGATGGATATCCAGTGGATTGTGGATTTTGATAGTTTAACAGCTGATCCCTTGAATTACTTAACAATAAGCATTAATTTCTTTGGTATTGTGGTAGTTTTTCCAGTGGGTAATGTCAGCGCACCACAGCGGACCTATTTCAGTGTTTTTGTTAAAACACATCATTAAAGCTGGAGGGTGAAACCACAGTTTGTGTGTGTGCGTGTGTGTTTATGCTGTGGTATAGGTTATTAAAAACAACAGGAGCTAAAGAATACTCTTTGGTGTTGGTGGAATTTGTTTTTTTTTTGTCATTTATAACACACACGTGTGGGTATACATACCTAGGTATGTTCTGCATGACAGTAGCCAATGCATTTCTTCCTAATTTGGTAACTCTGGATTACTGCATGAATGCTGTGCAATTCTCTGTTGTTATGTGATCATTTGCTACCATACAGAACATTAGCATTGCAAGTACATACGTTTACTCTGTTTTCATAATGTAGTTTAAACCATGTACTATACTGAGCTATTTTGGTGATTGCATTTTCCCCCACGTTTCTTGACTCCTTGATACATTTTCATAGCATTCCTTATTTTGGCAGGGTGTTTCTACAAGCTTACATCAGTAGAGCATAGCATTATCAGTACAACCTGTTGCTTGCTTTACCACTGCACCATGTACATAACACATGCCATAATGCACTGCATCATGTACATAACACATGCCATAATGTTGTTTTGTCCTGTTCCCCCCTTATACCTCATCCGTCCATTCGGCTGTCTATTATTAGTTTCATATTTTGCTCTCTTTCTCTAGGTGTGCCATCTCACTCCTCAACAAAGCTTCTCTTGCACTCTGTGCCACGTTACCAAATGCTCACTCTGATTTGTCTCCCATGATGTGGGAGCTGTATGTGGTTTGTTTAAATTGTAATGCTGTTTCACATTTTATTGTTGTTGCTCTCTGTTCTTTTCATTTTTTTGCATGTTGGGCTTGCTGTGCATCTGTAAAATTGTAAAATGCCATGCAAGACCTATGCTTTAGCATTTCCTTTCACCATGAATCTTTATATTGGGATCATTCTTGTCCTTTATGCATAGAGCTCCATGAATCCCCAGAGGTGTGATTCAATTGTTGTTCTATACGCACTTAAAACTTTATCCAGAGCTGAATGAATATCTTGAGGTTTGACTTGCTGAACAATATGTGTAGAACTATAAGCAGATTTCCAAAATTTTTCATAATAAAAATGTATTTTTCCCCAGAATGAACTCGGTGGCTCAAATGAGAAATGAGGCACAATTGGTCTCAAACTCAAATGGTTTGAGGGCTATGTAGGGTGAGTGCGCAGTGGCAACGGTTGGTCAAGTCATAACAAAAAATAAACTTAGACTCTCAATCTCAGCAGACAATATAACAGTAATGTGCATACATGCACTCTGTCTGTCACACACATACTCCTGCTTGTTTCATTTAGCAAATGATTGCTACCTAGAGTTGCCACTTTTTCAGATGTCCAAAGTGAGACATTTTTTATGGAAGTAGGAACATTTGTGAAATAAACCAGACCTGTCGCTAGTGCAAAAGACTGGATGGATCTTTCTTGGCACTGTTGTAGAATTTCATTTGTTTCTGTTTCACACAACATTAAGGTGTTCCAGATGCAAAACGATTGTTTTGTGAAACTATTACAAGAAACCTAGGAAGTATATTTTTTATCTTTAAAATCTCAAAACATTTGTTTTTTTCATCTTTTTTTTTACTGGACACAACTACCCATGTAGAGACTGTCCTGTGCAAAGAGGGACAGATAACAACCTTGTTTGCAGCTGGTATAGTGAGGTATGAATTACTTGGTATGTGAAATAAATACAGTATGAAATATCATGGCCTTGCAGTCAGTTCTCATACTGCGTCCTGCTTGAGCTCAAAACAGACCTAGAGTACAAGTACTTGGACAGTCAAGTCAATAAGACAGACAGAGATGAGATACTGCAAGCAATGCACTGTACAAAGACAAGCACTGGTCAATATTGTTCAGGTCGCAAAATGACCAGACCTTTACAGACAAGAAGTCCAGGCATTTTGTGAATGTTTGTGGGCCAGAAAAAAAGTGCCAGTGGGCTACATCTGGACTGTGGGCTGACAGTTTAAAGATTATTGCACTATACCATTACAAAATTATGTTCTCCAGTAAGCAGAAAACCTGGAAGCAAATTCATACAATGACATTATGTTCTCCAGTAAGCAGAAAACCTGGAAGTAAATTCACACAATGACAGTGGCCCCATGGATGTGCACAGCGAAAGACAGTGGGTCATAATGCTGGTATTCTTGGCATTTGTCTGCTGGGAATTCCTACTGGGTACTAGCACCCATTTTTATTGGATGACTGAGGAGAAAAGCATCATTGCATGGAGGAAACCATATAAAGAAATTGTAAATAGTACAATGAGAAAAGTATACATTTAAGCTATGACTATATGACAACTAGAAATTGAACTAATAAGGAATCCTATTAAGCTATTCTCAGACCCAAGATATAGTACAAACGAAATAGTACTTTTATAATTAGGTTATTAGACAAAATACTAACTCAGGCAATATTACTTTCACAGTGGTTCATACTGGATATATTACTAGTTGTAGACATTTTTATTAATAATCATCATAGGATGGCAAAAGTAATTAGAATTAAGTTAATGACATAGCTCCTTTGTTTGGGTTGTTTACTCACACGAAGAGGGTACATGACATAACACCCTTATGAGGACAATTTACTTGTATGGAGGCAGAGGCAGATATAATAGAGTCTTTCAGGTACTGTTATTTCAGTTTTGAAAGTAAACAGATTATCTTTAAATCTCAGGAAGAGTGGAATGGTGTTTCATATTATAGACATATAGTTGGAGTATAGGGCATCATCATCTGTATTGTAAGATTTGCTTGTGGTTAGAAGTAGTTTGTCTTTTGGGCATAGGATTCTGTTAGGAAACTAGTGATATAGAATATGCCTTAAGTGTACAGCAGCTATTGCTTTTCAAATAATGCTTTAATAAAGTAAGGAAACGGTTTAGTTCAGTCCAGTTAAATTGCTTGAGGGCAAGACTTGTAAGGCTGATTGCAAGGGAGTTTTGCATCTTATTATAGCTTTGGTCAGTTACTGGAGTGGAATAACTGAGATTAGAAATCAGACAGATGTTTTAACTTTCTAGCACTGTATGTTAAGTAACATCTTGGTACGTACATTAGACCAGGTTTTTGACAGCCGGCTCAAAGAGGAGATTGAATTTCATATTGTCCTCCATTATAACACTGAGTGATTTTTTTTTTTTTTTTTTTTTTTGTGGAACAACTTGAATTTTTGTATTGTTTGCCCAATAGTGGTTTTTGCATTGTCTGTAGTACTGAATGTATATCGAACTCTTGGCTTTAAGTACAACCCTACTCCAAAGTAATCACATAGACATGTTTGTGACTAGAACTAGATTTTGGGTTTGAAATGGATTTTCTTTTTGGAGGAAAAACAAAAAAAAAAATACCTAAAATTCTAAAATGCTGCATAATTCAGTTTTAATTGTCACACTTATTCAAGCAATTGGATTAGAAATTCATAAACAAATAAAGGTAAATGCAGTCTGGTGACTGTACGTGCATCACTTTAATGCACTTGAATGAAAATGTACTTAGCATTTATACAGCATTTTGTAAATGAAAGTTATGTAAAATAGTCCTCTCTGCTGAGAAAGGATTGCCAGACAGCAGACAAAATGAACTTTAGAATACAGCACCTTAAACGACAGTGCAGTACCACTTAACTATGTTAGTTTTTATTCATATATTTATGTATAGTGTTGGTCTATTGATTTTATGGTACAGCCTGCATAATATCCAACTCAATATTTTATAAATTCCTTCTTCAGTTTTACCAGTGAGTACTAAGGTGTCCTTTGTTCCCTTAAGATCCAGCCAACTCTGCCACATCAGATTTTAATGTCTCATGAGAAGTGTACATACTTCATATGTTTTTCATAAAAGCAGTCTGCTTGTCATTTTTCTTAAAACTGCATGCCTGAGGGGGCATGTCTTATAATGCCTTTAGGACACAGCTGTACCCTTCAGAAGTAACAGTTCCCCAAGCATTGTAATATGCCGACAAGCAGTAGTGCAATGTACTTGTAGTTCACAAGCCAAGTCCTCTTTGTTTGCTTTAATCAAAGTTTATGAAGTTGATAGTGCTTTTAAGAATATAGCATGTGATGCATTGAAACTGAATGAAATCTATACAATCTTCCAAAATTTCAGATAAAATGTTAATAAAGATTGAGTAACTGAAAATTTGCAACTGTTCAGTGATTTTAGTTTCAGACACAATGCATTATTATTTGTTAGCTTATTTTCCAATATTGCACAAATGTTTTGTCTTTTTTTTTACTAAATTATTGCTAACATTGTGTATAACTGTTAGTAACATATTAATCTGTTTTGCATTCCTTTTGCTACACTGCCTTTACTTCCATTTTGTATTGTGTCCAATTTTTCCTTTTTGTATTACGTTTCACAATAAATGTTTACTCACCATTTGGTTAGTCATTGCTGAAAGGGGTGTGGTAACCAGTCATCTTGCCCAATTATCTATTACAGCAGATGTTAAGCTTTGTTTCTATTGACAGCTGCAAATCTTATTGAGAAATTATGATTATTATCAGTGTTTTCTCTTTGTTCATTGACCTTTTTTGGAGCTTGGTCCATACTTTATCTACTTGAGCTCTTTGTTGATTCATTGTAATGGGGCATAAGTGACAGACCAAGGGGGTAAATTTACAATTCCCCATTCACTTGATCCAAGTTTTGCTTGAATAAGTGCAGGGAGGAACTCTGCTTCACATGTACAGGAAGCCTGTTCCAGAGAAGGGGTAGTCTCTGCAACACAAACTTGTCCCTCCAGTATGTTCTGTTATGTTGCATACAAGGTTTAGTTCCCTAGATCAGGTGTTTCTGATGGTATTTGATTTGTGGATGATCAATAGGTCCATATGGGCTGGATCAGAGGATGCTTTGTAGGCCAGACAGATCCCTTCTAAGCAGTATATAGAAGACAGTCTACAAGGATAAGGCTTTGAGATGGGCCTTGTAGGGCATATTTGTTATATTCTTTTTGTGAGGAACCTCTGAAGATGTACCATTTGCTGGTTATGTCTAACTAACTGGCTACATACTGAAGGGGGCATTGAACTCAATGATTTGTCTGATGAGACAGAGAACAATGGTATCTTTTGGGTGTAGATGCCATACTCTTGCTTGTAAGTGGCACCATATAAAAAGATTTCCTTGCTATGATAGACACATGATACTCAAAGGCCAAGTCACTGTCTACATGCATTCCCAAGTCCCTGATCATGTGGTCAACTCTTAGGAGTACATTTTTGGTGCTGTCATTTTCTGGAGTGGCCTTCTTTCTGAAAGATACTATTGTGCATGTTTTAGTATTGAGTTTTGGTACCAGTTACTAGTCTTTATCAGTATTTATTGGAGGATGTTTGTCTCATTCAGAGATTCTATGACTGTGCTTAATTTGCAGGCATTAGTGAACTTAGTCAGCCAGAAGCCCTTGAAATTAGCCTTGACTTTCAAGTAGTAGATGTCAAAAAGGAGTCATCTTAGCACTAGTGACTGGTCTTTTTTTGGAGGTAAATTCACATATTCTGATTTCTGTTCTAGCTGTGAGCCAATTGGCTGTCCAGCAGGTGATGTATTTATTTTATTTTTATTTAACATTTGTTTACCAGGAAAGTCTGACTTGAAAGGAAATCAATTTTCAGAGGAGACCTGGGGTGAAACACTCCAGATACATGTCTTTGAAACATGGGAGGAAACCGGAGCTCCGAGAGGAAACACACACAAATGCAGGGAGGACTCTGCACAGAAGGCACTCCAGCCAAGAATCAAACCTCTTGCTGTGAGGTGACAATGCTACTGCTGCACCACTGTGCCATCCAATGTAGGGGTTTATGCCTAGTTTTGTGAACTTCTCTACAGTGACCAAGTGAAGTACTATGTTGAATACATTGGCCAGGTCAGGGTAGGAAATTCATACAATTTTTCCTGCATCCATTGCTTTGGTGACCTTCTCAAAGAAGTCCATCACGTTGAGCAGGCATGACTTGTATTTGATGGAGCCAAACTGGGTTGGCTCCAATATTTGCAGGTCTCCAATGACATTATTTATCAAGTCCATGATTATTCTTTCCATGGCCTTGTATATGAGACTAGTTAGACTTATGAGTCTGTAGTTACCCAGGTCCATTGACAGCCCTCTGTTGAGCAGGGGGTGACAGTTGCAGTCCTCCATTCGCTAGGCACAAAGCTTTTCTGGAGGCTATGGTTAAATAGTAATTCAAGTGATCCTGCCTGGTTGTATTTCATGCCATAAAGGAGGCATCTTGGGATATTATCACTGTCCACCAATGCAGTGTTTTTGTCACAGAGCAGTTATGGTTGAGGATATTTCCTGAGGATATTTGGGGGAGTAAAATTGGAGCTAAATTCGTTGGCCAGTGCATTAACTATATATCCCTGCTCTGAGTAGGTGGTTCCATTTAGAATCAGTTTGGCACATTGCTGTGTTCTGCCTTTGAGGTTGCAGACATAGCTGAAGAAAGCCCTGCAATTGTTTCTTTTTAGTATAGAAGGCTATGTTTACCTTAAATTTGGCTTTATTGGCCTTGATTTGTCCAATGAGTTATTTGTTGCGATTGAAGAGGGAGTTTTTACCCTGTAGGGCATTGCATTTCCTAATTTTTGTCATGATTATTTTTTTTCATTTGTTATACAGACTGTTGATGCTGCAATTTCACCAGAGTGGCTTTTTTATCTGGTCATGTACTTTTTCTGGGTCCATACAGCTGTCTCATTGCAGCTATTTACATGATCATACAGAGTTCATGTGAACAATTCTTAGGGTTTAGGGGACCTTTGAATTTTACCAGGGTGTCACTAAATAGTAGGAAGTTTGCCTTATAATAATTCCTAAAGTACTAGAGTTAGCTGAGGTCTCAGATTTAATTTTGCATTTCAAAGGAGACATCTTTATGGTCTAATTTGACCAGTGAGAACATTAAACTGGGGAGGGGGTGCAGCATTCCCCCATGTTTGTGTGGCCCAGGTCAAAGATGTTTGTATCCTTTGTGGGTTTACAGACTTGCTGGTCAATGCAGTTTGTAATACTCCAGGAATCACTGGACCTGTATGTTTATGGGTTGTGTAAGATTCCCAGTTTATAGAGAGGTAATCAAAGACACCCATGGACATGGTGTTGGGATTAATGGGGAATGTTTCCAGTACATTTAAGTAAGAGCTATGTTTTTTTGGGTCATAGAGGCAGACGTATAATTTGCAAGGATATGCTATAGGATGCTATCTGTGGTAATTCATGGAGCAGCTCAAGCTTATCATACTGTTTCACTAGTCTTGGCTGCATGTGTGTTTATGTAGATTGAGTCATCTTAACATTTTTCTGTTCCTCTGTACTAGTTGATCTAAATGTGTGGACGGCATTATTGCTCTGCACTGCCAGTGTGCTGTCCCCATCTTTAAACCATATCTCAGAAACTACACAGATATTTTATGCTCTGCAGGTTGAGGAGAGCCTGCAGGAGTGGTTTTCGGTTTTGACTTCTACATTAAGCAGTAATGCCCCCAGATTTGCTTTGGTTAGTTTTGCTTTGTTGGAAGTTTTATTAGGCTGGTAATACCAAAAAGGCTCTATGGGGGTTGACAAGGTTTTAACCAATATTTGAAAGCCTAGAGGGTGCAGTTGTAAACCATTCCTGCCAAAGCAGCTCAGTCTATCAACCCACCACCATATGACAACAAAAACTAAGGTAATTATTAAAGTCAGTTATCTTCTGTTCATATTGTGGCATCATCTTAGGAGAAAATAGAATACTACTCAATGCAAAGCTTATGCTGGCATGGGGCACATAGTCTAAGAGTGCCATCATGTCTCTCTCTCTCTATATTGGTAAGGGAGGTACCTCTCAGGTCATTAATGCAGATATGGACTATGACTTGGACTTGAGGTTTAATGACTTGAATGCATGTGTGATGTGGCAGATTCTGACCCATGATACGCAACTGTCTGTTAATCTTTCCTTACTTTGCCTTCGGGAATGGGACACCTGTGTGTCTCACAATGAAGTCCTCTATGACCAAGATACTGAGATGTGTCCCTTATGGGTTTTGAAGTTGAGACCCCATGAAATGTGGCTCTATAGTTTTGGTAGAGTGTTTTTGAGGTTGCTGAGGATGCATTTTGTGCGTACCACATATGGAAGGCATTTGTGGTTTTGGAAGATTACACTTAGGACCCTCTGCATAGGTGGGTCTATGTGTCTGGACCATTCTATTTGTGGTGGGTTTAGTGTGTTTCTGAAAACCTTTTGATATTATAAGTGCTTGTATGTGAGAGCCTTGTCTTCAGTGACCATGTATTTCTACATATCTCACAAGCCATATCTTTTTTAAGAGTTTGGTGGTTCTTAGTAAACATTAGACAATTGCTACATTGCCTCAAGGTGCCCATATCTACCAACCTGGCTGCAGAGATGTTAGTAAAGTTCATATCCATGGTTACAGACCCTTTGTTATATGACCTAAAAAGTTGCTGTTAGAGTACATAGTATAATTGGGAGCATGTAAGACTAAACTTGTAAAGCACTGTTGTTCTATGCACAAACTAGTTGCTCTTTGTACAGCTGAATATATAGGAAATTTCAAAGGTGGTTATATACAGAAAATGTCATCTAAGAGCCTGCATCTAAACAGGGCAGTGCTAACCACCACCATGCAATGCTGTTCATTGCACAAATGCAACAATTATAAACCAGAGGAAAATGGACTAAATAGACTAAGTAGTCCAATCTGGGGGAAAAAAGATACACTTTCCTTTGTGTAATCATCCACCAAAAACTACAAAACACCCTGTAATATTGATACCAGAAATTTACTTCAGCACTTTTGTCTCACATATAAAAGACTTCTTTAGAACAACTTATTACAACAAACAATGCATCCCTTTATCACATTAAAAAATCATATGACTTGACCAGCTGACTACAATACTTATTACATAAAACATAAATTCTAAATTAAAAATATTAAACAGCCTATAAACTTACATCAATACTTTCTAACCTTCCTATCTTAAAAATAAAATAAAGCATTTCATATTAATAAGATAATTTAAACCAGGTAGTTTATGAGCTTGCAATGTTAATTGCCATATATACTCTCTCTAGTCAGTCTTGTTCTTAATGTTACCTCCTCTTGCATTAAGTAAAACTCTTTCTAACCCAAAAAAGTGAAAATTTTTATGTTTGGGAAACTCAGACATGACTATATAAAGCATCATTTACATTTTTGACTTTAAAATCATATATGTGTTCTAAAATTCTTTTCTTAACCATCCTTGTAGGCAAACATATATAAATTGTTTTACATCTATCACAGAGTACAATATAAGCTATGGCACTATAATTACAGGAAATCCTATGATCAGAATAAAAATGTGATCAGTATATGGCAGTAAGATATAATTTTATATATATATATATATATATATATATATATATATATATATATATATATATATATGTATCTACAGGATTTACTTCTACAAAGAAAAATGCCATTCTGCTTTTTTATTACAGTATAGGGAAATTTTCTGTATTATCCCTACCTAAAATACCTTTTTATAGTATTACCTTTTTTTAATTCACAAAACATGGTTTATCACCTATAATTTTAATGAGCTCAGGCTTACCTTGTGTTATTTTTGCAATTATCCTGTAAACATATAATAATATTCTTAGAACCAGCAGCCATATCAATATTGAAAAATGAATATATCTTTATTCTTCTCCATTTGCTTAACAAACCCTTAACAAGAACAGGTGGAAAATAATTATCTGTCTGATTAATGACTTCACTAACTATATTTCTCAGCTTGTCCATATTAGAACCCCTGTCTGTAAATAAACCAATAATATTAATTTCTTCTAAAAATATTTTTTGATCTGTAGTCAATCTCAATGCTCTAATAAACTGGCTTCTGAGTGTATTATCCTTAACAAATGCAGGATGAGCAGTAAAATAGGATAAAAAGTTTCCGACTGCAGCATTTTTCTATGTGATTTCCTGCCATCTCTTTTAGAACTAAATAAACATCCATATCTAAAAAAGATACATCACAGCCTAATTCATCAATACTAAACTTTAAAAAGTAGTACTGTTATTTAACTGCTCCAAACATTGAAACCATTGCTGTCTTTTAATGCTGGCTATAAAAAATAGGTATTCAACAACTCTTACATAATACTGGATATTTTGGTAACCTACAGCCTTCAGAAGGATCTTAGTTTCCCACCACCATGTGACTATATTAGCAAAAGAGGGTGCAACAGCAACTCCCATAGCTATACCTTTGATCTGTTGGTAATACTGTTGATTAAACATAAATTGTTTTGCAATACAATTTCTATAAGCAAACATGCAATATTGATATTCACTTTGGTCCATCAAGTGAACTCAAAGAAATCAAGACCATACTTACATCTTTGGTATGCAAGTATATGATGAGTTTACATCTACAGTCAATATCACCTTATTACCAGAAAATACATATTTACTCAAATTCTTTAAAAAAAAATCCCAGGAATCTTTAGTGTAAGAAAAATCTCTTGTGCCGCAAGATTAAATAAATGGACTAAAATAGCTCATCTGTAATAGACCCACTAGCTGATACAATCGGTCTGAGTAGAATTTTTATGAATTTTAGGTGTACCAAATTATAAAACAATTCTTAGGTTTCTTGTTGTAAATAGGATCAAAAGTATTAATATCTTTAGATCTTTGTGCCAAAAGATCCAGCAATTCCTGGTGAGTATTATTATATAATTTATATATTTCATATAACCTAACTTATTACTGAGAATGACTTCCATGCTTCTGCTATAGTCTTGAACATACATAACTGCCATACCTCCACCCACCTTTGTCTGCTTTCATAAATCTGAGATGGGCCATAACTCCAATATGACTTTTCTCTCTGATTTATCCATTTTATAAAATTTCAAACTTGCCTTATTCTGAAAGCTGTGAAATAATTTATCTTCACATTTGTCCAAAAAAGCCTGCATGGTAGGTACTAGAGGATGATTATATATAGAATGGTTATATAAGACATTTTTATTATATGATCTAAAGTTACCTAACAATACTAAATTTAACCTTTGTACATAAAACCTTAACTCTTTCACAGTCCTATTAAAATTAGATTTTATATCTGGAATAAATTTGTCTAAAACCTTTTTTTGTGCATCAGTAAATGGTTCCTTAGTAAGGTTGAATATATTATGTGAAGTATTAGTAAAAACACAGGAACTAGTCCAACTGTAATGTTCTTAGCAAATGTTTCCTCTTCCTCTTCCTCATCCTCTCACTCTTCAAAAACTCTCTTGACATATGTGTTGAATTTCTGGACCAAAACTGTGAATGTTTTTTTCACCTGGCATATTATAAAATGCATTCCCAGAATTGGAGGCACCATTTGACCTTTCTCTGCTAGTCTAAATGAATGCCTGCAATGAGAAAATTCCTGATGGCTTTCTAAAAACATCTTCCTCATTCAAATCCACAGAGTCCGTGTGGCCAGAAGAGGCCAAAGATTAACCTTTGATAAAGGTAATGGATATGCTGACTAAGTTGACCACTGGCCAATCAATAAAGTCATACTTGAAACCTTAGTGTATGATTCTCAGCTCAGAACAGACCAGGCTGCCTTCTACTACCACTAGAGTATAATCCCAAGCCTTTGTGTTCATCTTTAATATATGTCCTAGACTCTGGCTGGTAACAGTATTATCCACTAAAACATACAGTTTACACATTTTGTTTGTGTACAAAAAAGGAATCCTTTTACTGGACATCCTACTCTAAATGAGAGCTTAATGAATTTAGAAAAGTGATTGCTGACAATATTATAACTTTTTTCCAGAGTAATAAATAAAATCAAAGTCAAGCGTAAGGACTTTAAGTTCTAATCTGCCAGAAAATAAGAAAAAAGGGAAAGCCTGTCTTGTCATAGCACCCTTGTGATGTTGTTAAAAATTATTTTATTAGTCATTTTAGAGGGGAATTCCTGAAAGTTGGATATAATTTGTTTAAAGTTTATTTATGTAATGATTGAGGTCTGTGATATCTTTATCAAATGTGAGTGAGTGAGTGAGTGAGTGAGTGAGTGAGTGAGTGAGTGAGTGAGTGAGTGAGTGAGTGAGTGAGTGAGTGAGGGAGAGAAGTTGCACTAAAACTCCTCTGCTGCCATCACTTCTACTCTTGTGTGAACCATAAACTATGCCAAATTTAAGTTACACGAATAAGTAACAGCCTTTTTGAAATAGTTGTAAAATGACAGAAGTGGCTACAGTACATTTTTCTTTCTTATGGGTACATGTGTTTCTTAGTATGCTGCAGATAAAAAGAGAGGCTCACTTATGCAAGCCCAGAAGCTGCAGGTGAGCTGACGGTGTTAGCAAGAACACTATATGAAAAATTTGGTACAAGATTATGTGCTATATGCAGTCAAATTAACTGGAGTAGATATCTGCTGGACCTGGTATGAACCAGTTTATTTCGTTTTCCATTTTTCTCAGATAATATTGAACCCATCTATTGTCCTACACTAGTTTGCTGGCTTGCAGAATGCCCATTAAGACAACATCACTGTATTTGTGATAAAATATTCTGTCACATTCCTCTTACATTACCTGCTCACGGGTGCTTTCCTCTGCCACTTGATTATTAAGAGCTGATTTGGAGCAGTCTGACTTTCACAGTATCAATTTGTAATAAAATCTAATAAGAAATATAACTCCAGCCGCAATCTTAAATCCATTTAGGAGCTAAGTAAGGCAACAATGATCTTTCATTCAGACTATAATAATGTGAACTATTAATACCAAAATCATTTTGTAGACTCATAAAAGACGAGACACTTGTCAGGTGATACTTCAGAAAGAAAGGAAAATGAGTACAACTAGCGTTTGATATGCATTTACATACATTAGTGTAGTTTTGCATTCCTGTTAACGTACAAATGCACTCTAGCTGGGAGTGATGCATGTCTGGCTTCTGACACAGTAGGAAAGGCATATAGAATTATAAGGAGCAATGAATGTGTCACACTTTACGTTTTTGGTACCTCACACCGAAACTTGTGTAAATAGCTTTTAACAGAAATTTAAAAGGCCATCGCAGGCTGTCTGCTCCTCATAAGTGAGTGGATGGCAATTCCAGTAGTAAAGGATCAATTTAAAACTGTGTACTTCACCCACCTTAGTTTATTAACAAACAGACACAGTCAATGAAAAAATAGCTTAACCAGACAATACCAGTTTCTGGATGCACCAAGTCACAAACTTCTGAATCTGCTTCTGAATGGAAGCCGACCAGGCAATATCAACACAACAAAACAGTGAATCCAAAATGTGATTCTATTCCAGATCAAGCTCCTATACTTTCTGCAGTTATTTGATTACTGAGAATGTGTCTGTTACTCCCATACAAAAGCTGATTAGTATGAAGGTTTATAGCTGGAACCAAGAAGGAGCAGCCGCAGCTATGACAATATTGCATTTAGTCTGACTGGACATTTACAGTATGAGTCAGCATAATGAGCCAAGTTCCAGGCTCCTTTAATGGGAAATGGTTTGAACATGTAACATATGACAAATATATATCGCCTGATGGTGTAGGCACAGTAATTCTCTTGCAGTACTCGAGCCATGTCCAAAATGCCTGTCTGTGATAGCAGTTTATACAGAAATATCATAGCTTTTGATTTAGACTCGGGATAAGACTACCATTTTCTGTGCAGTTCTGCAGATAACTGAATTTTGCTTGAAAGATAGGCTAGAACTTGTCAAGAGCAACAGACTTGCAGAAAATTACAATTCTAAGCACAATGAAGGTCTGTTAGATCTTGTTCCGATCTCTGCGAAGAGACTGGACGGGGAGGGGGAGGGGATCACCAAAGAAAATCAAATCAAACATTCATAATTCATGATTTCACTTCACCATAATATTTCTTCAGGTGGCAGTATATCTATTTAATACGGTTCAGTCTGATGTTATCATCTTAGAGTCTCACAAAGAGCCAAGTATAACCCAGTGCCAAAGACTTTAGAAAGAGAAACTCTGACATGAATAATTCTCTGGGCTTCTGAGTTAATGGTGTAGCAAACAGTAATGTATAGCCAGTGAATACATGCTGTGTCCATGTCTACATGTACACCTCGCTCAGTTCAGTATTAAACTCAGACTGATCAGCTTGTATAGGGGAAGGTGAGTAGCAGAAGGAAAATGGGGGGGGGTTGATAAATGGAATTATGGTGAGTGTGCCTAACATAGAAATCAGGCAGGGGTGAAACTGAAGCAAATGCTGGACCAGGAGGAATAAACTATTGCAGGGAGGGAGGGGATGCTTAAACGTAATGGCTTGGGTGGGTCATGGACTGAGTGTAGTGGGAGATGGCTAAGTGGTGCTTTGCATTTAATCAACAGACACCTGTTGCTATGATCAGGTCCCACAGAGGTAATGTTCTTGGCTTTGGAAAAAGCAGCAGGACCTGATCTGGAGTGATTATGAGAAGGAGTTTGGGTTAATTGGAAGAATAGTGAAAGGAGTAGTTGAAGTAAAATCAGAGCCAAATTTATAAGCAAGGATGTTGTTAATGGTTTCAGGGGCAGAGTAGGAAGGGCCATTTGGTACTAGTCGCATTCAGTACTGCATGAATAATTAAAGAATCTTGTAGTAAACTTCCTTAGTGGTGGCAACCTTATTGTCATAACTGACCTTGTTCTTAATGATATTTTTAAGGGCTGGACAAAGCTAATTTAAATCCCTTCCTTCCTGGATGAGCACTGATTTATTGTTGATGATTATATAAGTTTGTTACATTCTTTTCTAGAATCTATTGATGTGAGAATTCTAACATATGGGTTTGCTTTGAAATTCTCTCTCTGCTTAACATGAATGGGGACTGATGCCTCAATATAGCTGTCTAACAGGTAGAAAAACCTGAAGTGTATTCCATTTTGTTTATTACAAAGGTCAGTAAAGTAGTTTGTTTTGGCATAATCTGTAAATACATTAAGGTCCTTGTGGGTTGTGAACTAGGTTATAATGGAAAAGTTCACAGCTAAATGTTCAGAACTAACCAGGGAGGAAACGACATATGGGGTTGTACAGGCTGGGGATTTATTTATAAAGACAAACTCAAGAAGGTTTATACCTCTGACATGGGGGGAGTTATTTATTCTAAAATAATAATAAAGAAAGTACAGGACACTCAAGCATAATTATTCCTAATTGTAAAAGTCAGGCAGTTTGATGATGTGAGATTTTGCTACCTCCTTTAACTGTATTTCATTTTAAGGGTTATCTTTTATATCTGAAATGGGTATTGTACATGTTCTGAAAGGAACACAGGGCCTGTAACTGGCAAAAAATGAGATTGTTGTTTTTATTGACTGTTGCTAGGACATCACTGAGTTACAGTTTACCATTGTGTTATGAGATGATGGGATTATGTATAAATAGAGATATTCCCCCACAATGTCCAGGGTATCTGAATGCCTGATAGGTACTAAACCCTGGTAATGAGGGAGTAGAATTGCTTCAAATTAAGTTTTAGAGACTGTACAAATATATCTTCAAGGATAAGGAAGGCATCATGTGCTGATATTTTGGTGTTTAAGCTTCAAGCATCAATCGGAGCTACTATGATGCTAAGCTTCAAGCATTAATCAGAGCTACTATGATGCTGTTTGAATTGGAGTTTGTTGTATAGAGCTGACCAAAAGTAAAATGTTTCTTAGAAAAAAAAAAAACATTCTAGGGGCAGGATGTTTTTTTTTTTTTTTTTTTTTTTTTTGGCAGTATCCAAAAAGCCATTGTATGACAAGATATGGCTAAGGCTTCCACGAGAAAGGAGGAAGAAATGTTTATCTCATCTCATGCAGTCATGTACTGGATCCCTGTGGAATGTGCTACTTCACCAGCCATTTATTTTTTTTCTTTAAATTTAGGGCATCATTATCAGTGAAGGTACAATATTCCTTAAAAGTTTCTTACATTCTTCAGAGACATAAGTGAAGCGAAATGAAGAGTTCAGTTTGTGTCTGTTTATATCTTATGGTGGAATGCAATAGACTTTTCACTACCATGTGGGCAACCTCAATGGAATAATCATATTTGCAGTACTCATAGGTTTTTACTATGATAACTACCACTGGGACCCCTACAAGCCCAAGTACACATCAGACCTTTTGGGTCCAGAGTATTGTGGGCGTCCATACTGGGGGCGGGGTGTCAGTAGGAAGGCAACTTAGGATTTGTGGAGGGGGTGTTAGTTAGGATAATACTTTTCCTATTGATGGCCCCTATCCATAAGGGACATGGGGGCCAGACTGGGAGTAAACATGATTTTCCATCCCACTTGAAGTTGCTAAGGGCTCTAGGGCAATTCATGTTGGAAGTACCTACCGGTTGTGTGCACAGTTACAGAATTAGAAATATCTATTGTATATGTACAAAGCTACAAAATTGTTTCTTGGTGGCCAAGGTTTGCATTTGCTAGATAGTTTGCTTGAAGGGCCTAGGCAAATATTTTAATCACTTCACATTGTGTAGGTGTGGTGGTTAGTTACAGACACAGTGCATTAGGGAGAGTTGACCCTTCAATCTAACTGAATAATTGCTTGTTTTACATGTAGAATCAGCATGGAGCAGAGGTAAAGGGTTACCAGAAATCCTAAGCATTTGCTACACTGCCGGAAAACCAAAAAGTGTGTTTGAGAATTAGGTAGAGTGATACTTGATAATGGGGGGGGGGGGGGTACTTAATTAATCAAAGGGTGACACATGAACAACAGATGAGTCTATTTAGATGAAGGAAAATGTTGGAGAGTAAAGGAGAGTGGGTATTATTACTACTATGCAGGGTAAAGGAGGGTAGCTATATTACCTAGTGTAAACTTACAATAAAAAGAGACAAGCATCGCAGAAACACTATTTAAAGCTTTTTATTTATGCAGCAGATTAAGTTATTTATGTAAATCAAGCTATTGCATGTAAAAGAGGCTAAGTTGATTAGAATAGAGGATAAATTTATTGCTGAACTTTAGTGTAACTGTGCACAACCAAGTTTGGCAGTGTTTGGAGAGGGGCATCTTGGAACACTGTTAGTGATTATATCTTGAGAGAGGGTAATTTTGTTGCTATTGTACAAGTTCAAAATACTGCTGGAGCAGCAGAAAACTGTGTTTTGATTGTTTCAGTGTTCCTTTTTTGTTATATAATACCTTGGTTTGTGCACTGTGGTACTATGTAGGTGACATTGCATAGTAGTTGGCGGTAACACTTTGAGGGACTGGACAAAGTAATTCAGTTTTTGGCCACTGGTTAACATGTTCATTGAGCATTTCAACAATATAACTATTGTGGAAAGCTGCACATAGTTGCATAAAGCTGCTATCAGTTGTTAATTGAGCATTTCTGTAAGTTGAATGCATTTGTCCTTTACAATTACTAGTTGTGTGCTGTGCCCTTCAGTAGGCTGTTAATACTATGGAAGCCTGCTAGGATTCGTTAGACTAGTTCTCTGCAGAAATTGACCACCACTTCAGTGCCATGTTCATAAATATTAAAGGTTATCAGGAGGTTGATTGCAACAAAGCTTGTGGTCTGAATGATAAAATTTCCCTTAAACAATTTTTGGTAGACAGACCACTGACCCATCGATAGGTTTTCATAGTAGTTGACATTATAAGAAACTACATTACACATTAAACAATGAAACACTACACACACATTTTAATTACATTGTTTCAGATCATATACTTTTTGGTTGTTTCTGTTTTATTAGGGGTGTTTTACACCAGCTTCATTGGTCAATTATGAATGTTGATTTTATGGCTTTAAATTCTTGATTTGGTGTTTTAATTGATGCAGTCATCTGACAAACCATGACTTCTATTTAAAGTTAAGTGTTTTACTGAGTTTTTATGTCCGAAGAAGCATTCTTTTGTGAACGTGAAAGCGCTCACCATTTTTTACATGTTGTTTTACTTGTTTGAATAAAGAAGTGTGTCTTCACCTTGGTATTACCTCGTGAGTTCATTATTGGACATTACTATTCCTCTGTGAGGTACTTCATCCTTGTTTTTTTATGCTGTTTTTCATGGTTAAAGTTTCTAAACTACTATGGTTGACAGGAAGCAACTTTGCTTTTGTAAGTGTGGTGCTGCTTGCTGAAAGGGTTAAAAACATGCTTATGTAGTTTTCAATGAAGTGAGATTATTTTTGAGACTGAAACAATGATCTATATCCATTATTTCAGTTGGGGAAGAAGGACTTCGCCTATGGCTGTCTTTCCAGCTGGGGAGGGAAAATGGGATGTCTTCTTAACCCAGAAAAGAGGCCAGTTGACTTTGTTCTAGGTAATTTGGACATGGTGCTGAATGCTAAGTGAAGGATTTGCTAAATGTTAGTTAACCTGTAGTACTGGACTAGTCTAGTTCTATAGATCTATTGGTGGTGTGGTTTATGGTCCTGTTACATTTGAGTTGGTTACTTTATGAAGTGTACCACAGACTATCGCCTTGGTTTTCTTAGCATTAAGAATAGCACTGGTGAGCTAGCCAGTTTGAGGGCATGATGAGAGTTTGTTCCCTTTTGTATTTTATGAATATTGTGGAGGTGTTTGATCTAGAAATAATCCACACTGTCTACATAGAGAATGATTGTGAGAAGGGAGGAAATTTACAGGCAGCTTGTTAATGATCAAGGAAAATAGTATGGAGGTAAATGGATCCTTGAGAAACTTCTTTGGTAAGACTTGAAGTAGGTTAGGAAGTTGTACGTGTTTGAACTGTGAAGTGTGTATTAGATGGGAAGCCTTTAAACCCTTCTGTCCCTTGTGAGAATATTCCTGACCTAATAAAGAAGTTTATCAGGAAAGAGTGATTAGCTAGCCTAAATGCTTTTCTAAGGTAAATAAAGATGCTGCCTGTAACAAGGTCTCTGTTTATGTTTTCTAGTTTGTCATCAGTTAGGGTGCAACAGGGCATCATAGTGCTCTAACATGACCAGAAGGTGTGATAATGATGCGTAAGAATCCTATAGGTAAGACAGAGATGGGTCTTTAGCTTTGGAAGTATTATGTAATATAAATGAAATTCACCCCAAGGATCACTTCTGTGGCTCTGCTCGACAGTGGCACAGGAAAATAAGTTTCTTGGGTGGTGAAAGCCAGGGTACCTTTTTGGCTAGGCTTATATAGGCCCTAGGGCCAATAGCCTAGTACCTACCTATGAACCTAAGTAGTGGTTTTAACATAGTCGTTATCTATTGCATTGGCATGATATTTTTGATGGTGCATATGTTGTATATTTGTTTCAGTGGAGGAAACAGATATAATTCATGCAGAGTATGATGAACTATAGGTGGATAACGTTTGCTCCAGTGGAGATATCCATTGGTATTTTCTCTCTTACATTGGTAATATCTTTGTTTTAAAATATATTTGGGTGAATCCATTGTGATCTCATTTGGAGTGATAAAATTGTACATATTTTTCTATTTATCGATTTACTTACTTTTTTTTATTCTTTTTTGAGCTAGGTAGTCCCACTAGCCTAGCTTCTCTTTTCAGGGGAGATCTGAAGTGGTATTTCTACTTCTAGGGGAAATTTGGCCATGGCATCAGGGAGTTTTCCTACTCTTTTCAATAGGTGGCATAGGATCTTTTATATCCACCTGGGCCATTAAAATCTAAGCAGATGGGACCCTGGTTTAACACCTCATCTGAAAAGTTATATAATCAGGAGTGCAGCACACCCTAATTCTGCACTACATTGTCAGCAATGCAATCACCTGGAGTAGGAATTGAACCCAAAGCAGTCTTGTCTTCCAGCACTAAAAGCAAGCATGCTCCCTGTTGTGCCACTAACACTAGTGTTTGCCCATTTGTGTTTAGTAAGTAATATGGAGAATTGTTTTAGAAGGTCTTTTGGAATTAAGCAACCTAATTTGGTATTAACAGAGCTTTCTTACAAAGTGCTATTGTTGGAGGAACCCTGTTATATTATTTTCTGAATCCCAGAACATCTTCAGATAGTTTGGAGGGGGAATGAGGTGGCCTAAATGATGGTTGCTTTATGCTGCCCTGCTAGTTTTTTTTTTACCATAACACAGCAGTTTTACTGTGATCTATCAGAATCAGTGTCCATGCAAAATATAATTGTCTGTTTAAAATAAATGGGTTCATCCTTTGAAGACAAGATCATTTGGAGGGTAATCTTAACTTTTTACTTGGACGAGCGAATAATTGATTTGGATCTAGAAGGTGAATGAGACACCAGTGTAGTAAATGGGATAAACCCTTCATCTAATGAGTTGTTTGCATCTGTTTAAATGTGGGCAGATGTACCAGAACTGAGGCTATGGCTTCACCTCCCCCATTGACTCTGAAGTAGCAAATCGGTGTTAATCCAATGCTAGTGTCTGGCTCTACATTGGTGGTTGTACTGGATTATATACCAGCAAACGTCAAACACAGCTGCTACTACTCTAGCCGTTAAAGTAGTGTGGGAGCTCAAAAGAGACATGCCTTAAGTCTTCAGGGTCTATTTAACACCCATACTTGTGTGTTTAAGCTCAGAAGTGGAACTATCCTAAATGTGCAACTGTTTACAATAGTCAATAATTCCTAAGAGACCTTCATTAGTGTTAGGGTTTGTGCCCCTCTGTATTGAAACTGAAAGAAATACAATGCTTTATTACATTTTTTGACAGACTATACTATACTTCTAAAAAAAAAAAAAAAAAAAAAAAAAGACAAAAATGGTTTTTATTTATTTATTTATTTATTATTATATTTTTTTTTTTTTTTTGCTCATTTTATTTTTTTTAGTGTCTTTAGGTTAATTTTTAAACCTTTCTCTACAATTGCTTGCCTTTCCCAAAATTGTCACATTTAGCTTTTTTCCTAAGATGTGTATTTCTATTCTATAAAAGAAAATCTCAAGGCTTTGCATATCCTAATTTTAGAAGTTTTGCTAAATATAGCGCAGCGTTCATAATTATCAGCACCATGCAGCGCAGTAAGACAAAAAAGCATACTGTAAATTAAGTCTTTGTGATGGTAGGAGAAAACAAAAGTTATTAATCACCTTAAATGGGACTGATGTTACCCTGCAATACTTTCATAAATAACATTAATGCAACTGTTTTCCAAAGAACAAAAATAGTAAACTATTTACAACTTACTGATTTAAAATAGGGACAGATAAGACAAAATGAGTTAAGCCTCTATTTTTTTTCATAATAGTGAGAAATTAAGCTGGTATTAAGCAATGGTGCCTTTAAATGGAGCTCACACCCACCAACTGCATAGATGCTACAGAAAAAGACATTACTTTCAGAACTGTGACCATCTTATTCTCTAAGAATAAGTAGTGATGTGAGGAAAAAAAGGGTTGCATTGAAACATTAATATGACAGTAGAATATCTGACAGGGAACCCTGAAATACATGCATTTATATAAAAACAAATATCAGATCTAGGTCTGCAACAGTTACAAACCTGTTTAGAAGCAGCCTGTTCTAATTAAAAAGGGGTTGCAATGGTAGAGAAATTAATCACAATAAAATGAGAACAGCCAGTAAGTACACTGTACCTGTAAAAATGAGTTAAGTTTACACTGCAAACAACAAAAAATAGTAGTAAGGCTGGAACCTGAGGAGAAAATGTGAGAAGAAACACAGATGTGCCACATTATATATATATATATATATATATATATATATATATAATGTGTATAAGTAAATATATACATACATATACATTCTATTCAGCTATCTATACAGCTAGATAAAGAGATATCATCTTCAGTATGTGACAATTGCAGTAAGAATCTAGCCCTGTGTCAATAGTAGATGGAGCTGAAGGTTTTAAGCTGAAAACGTGGGAAATTGTATTGGTATGAGAAACCCAATAAAACAACTTTATATAATAATATGGAACAAAAGTGGGTCAGTTTTAATACAGTAATATCCAAACCAAAGGGTAAAATGGTCACACAGATAATTCATTCAGTAAAAATTGCAAGAAAGATGATATTTTCTTTATTTTATAGGCACCCTAATGTGTATAGATACCAGGCTTGATTTAACCTCTTGTGTTTCTAATGTATAGCAAAACAATCTGCTTACTCTGTACTGATGAGGTCAAAAAAGACCAAAATGTTCATGTCTACAGCTAGTGAGGTTTGATTGTATTGGACTGAATGTACCATTAAGATGTAAAATGTAAATGGTCATAGGCATTCAGACATCATGTAACTGAAACACTGTTATGTCCTTGAGGGATCATTTGCATATATCCCATGGGCTTCTACTACAGGTGGTTTAAGTTTTACATAGTGAAAACTCAAGCTTGGCTGCATCTTTCTTGCAGTTTTTTACTGAATGGATTGTCTGTGTACCCTGTTTACCCTTGGCTTACAAACTATAATATATCAGAACCGGTTCCCTATTATATGATCGAAGACGCATTCTTTCGAATGCATCTTGATCGAACTTGAAAGCACGAAACGGCAAAATACCGAAATGGCATATAAGTGAATTCTTTCCCTGGGAAAGAAATCACTTGGCCACCTTCGTTATTTTGCCAGCTTTTGTCACTAGTGCGATCTTGGAGTTGGTATATTTAAGTAGGGGGGGGTGTGGTGGCCGAAAGCCCCCCGCTTTATATAATGTTTCAAAGTTTCTTTTTTTTTTTCTTTTTTGGAACAGCGATGTTTTTTTTCCCTGGCAAAAAAATTGCTGTTCTAAGTGTTCGGAATTGTAAGCTTTCGCATCGGGTCGATAAATCAGCGTTCACTTTTTTAAGCATTCGCTGATTTAATATAGACCCTCAGAACCACAGATTTTTGCTGAGTAATAGTGAACAAAAACAGTTCAGTTTAGTTAAGTGCAGTAAAACCAATATGTGTGTGTGTGTGTGTGTGTGTGTGTGTGTGTGTGTGTATATATATATATATATATATATATATATATATATATATATATATATATATATATATACTACAAATTCTGGTCCAAGAGAGCTATAGTTCTTTGTTATACACTAAATTTTAAAATCTACAAGGCAAACAATGTCTTAAGCATGGTTGCATAAAGCCTATAAAACTGAAAGGACAGGCAGTACTGAATGTATAGCACACAGCAAGCCAATTCTGCTTACTAATAAGTAACTTTCCCCAATCATGCCACAAAATTTAATACAGCACAAACTGGCAGTTGCACTGTTCTGTAATTGTCTTCCATCCCCAAAACTACTTTAAGGAGGAAAGGGGCAGCTAATGACCAAAGTAGTTCCAGGAAAAATGAAGATGATCTTGCTAACTCTGGACTTGTACCACTGGATCACCAGATGATCTTCAACCCTATTATTCCCCATGATCCATTTACCTTGCAGAATCTTGGATTCCAGAGATTGCTTACTCACTTGTTGGATCTGGGAAGGCATAAAGTTATCAGGTTTGTCATTCTGGTGTGCGGGACAATTGAAGGAATGTATATGTCCACCTATCCCCCAGCAGCAAAGGCTGCACTGGTACTGATACATAACTAAGAGCACAAACTAGTAAAAGCACTAACTATTATTGTGCCATGCAGTCGAGAATCTGCTTTTTCTGTGTTTTAGCAAGGTTGTTCAGACAGGAACAGCAATAAGCAGTCCACCAGCCTTTGCTGAAGGTATCCGAAACCCATGCCTATTTATCTAAACTCTCCTCTCCCCTTGTATTAAAGGACCAGCAATTAACCATCCCAAACATTCTTCCAGCTGGCTTCTCTGACCACTCTGCTCCTATGGTTCTATTTTCGAACCTCAAATTACCATGTACTCAAAATTCACATGCTTGAGACCAGAAGATTGAGCATTCAAAATCATGAATTTTTTTTGGGATGTCAAGTCATCTGTCAAAGGTAATAAATTCAAACATAGCAGATGTAAGATGTAACTGAAGGACAGGGAAGAAATGCTGTGTGTAGACCGATAAGTTTACCATCTGGAGAGAAGAACTAAAACTTGAAATACTGGCGTTGTATTAAAAAAATATATATGAATGCAGTAAGGGATGTGCAGTGATGTCATTACAGTGACCTGAATTAACATTAACAGTATGTAATGTGCATAGATCTGAAGCATTGGATAGAGCTATGCTTGGATACTCCTTGTTTAATTGTTGGTGAGTGACAAGGTTTTACCAAGTCAAAAAGCAATGCTGCAACAGGTTACTAGAGTTAGGAGCTTTTACATGGTAGGTAAGGAAATAACAGCTGACAATATAGTAGTAGACAGTTTTCCCTACAAAACGGAGAATTTGTACGGGAGATGTGTTAGTACTTTCAACCAAAGTAAACCCTCCTAATTTAACCATTGCTGCTGTTTGGTTAATGGATGGCACCTTTCTGACAAAAGGTCACATATGCTGTCAGTTGTGTAGTATACATGGTTTTGTTCATTATCGGGTGGATGACTAAAACCATGTCTTTGAAACATTGCCTGTTACGGAAGAAACCTTTAAAGTCATACAGTTATCTATGGCACTGTGTATTTGAGTTATTATATACTTCCAACTTCTCTGTCAGGGTACAATATGCAAACTGTGACTTTGAGATAGAAGCTGTCAAGAGTATCATCAAAATATCAATGGAGCAATTTCAAATGGCTGCCTGGTCCACTTTAGACAGAATATATGTAAAAACGACAACGTTTTGGTGTAGCTGCACTGCATGAAAGGTATGTTTGGTTTGCCTAGTGTGAAAAAGCTGTTGTTTCATCATTTCTAGATGTGTAAGAAGTAAAAGATGCCTTTGAGGTGTTGAACTCTAGCTTTCCAGATGAAGGGAGGGGGTTGGTGAAATACTTTGAAGACTGGAACACAAATGGGACACCTAGAAAGTTCACTGCACATACTTTAAGCAGTGCTAGGTTTCCTCTGTTGTTTCCGATGCAGTTGTGGAATGTCTCCATTATGAATAATGTTGCCTCATACACAGAAATAAAAAGCTTGGCATTGAAGAATACACTGTCTTTTGGATAGAAGAATATCCGATTTAACAGTGGTCATGGCTGTTCTCATTAGGGGACACAAAAGAGAGGATGAACAATGTTTGACAATGTTGACAGAATGCCCACCATCACCTAAAACAATTGTGCCGCTCAGAGACACCAATCCATCCAACTTTTGGAGAACAAAGCTAAGTATGCAACACAAGAATTTCTGAAAATCCTAGCTTTGATATTGAATGTATAGTTGTTAATTTTTCATAGCATGTACCTTTAATGTACCACTGGGATTGTTTGGGAAATGCCCTGTTGTCTGCACGTATTCAGTTTTTACAGAATTCTTGGACATATGTTCTGTTTTGTATTTTCTCACATTGTCATGTGGCTTAGAACATGTCAATGTTTAGAGGATTTTTTTGTTTGTTTCTTTTTTTGTCCTTACAGAAGTCTTGCTGGATGCTTATGGACACAGCTGTTATTTTTTTTCTTTTACAGTTGCACTTCTAGTATACCAAGGCATATTATCTAATACTCAGTAGACACAGTATTTGAGCTTTTGAATTTTCAATTTTCTGTGCCTTTGCAATTTTGTATGCTTGATCTTTGGTCTCGGGCATGTGAGTTTCGAGCATATGATAATTCAAGGTTCTAAAATAGAACCATTGTCTTTCAAATCTGGATCCCTTGTGTTGCAGACTGGAGTAAAATTATTGTGTAAAAAGACCACTATTAAGGAAGTGCAATGGGATGAAATAAATGTAAATTACAGTCTGCAAAGAGGTAAAAGTAAAGAAATGAACTGTAGATGTTAAACAGTACAGCAAAGCCTTAGCGTGAGTTACAGATCAATTAAATATTTGAAGAGTTTGTGCCTGTGGGCAAGGAACGCTACTAGATGTCTTTGGGCATGATGTGGGAAGCAGTTATGGTGAAGGCAAAGAAGTGATGCCCAACAGCACATCCAAATAAAGGGGTAAGAAGTGGTGTCCAGCAGCATACTTCTAAATAAAAGAGTAAGGAAGTGATGCCCAGCAGCACATATCTGAATAAAGGGGTAAGGAAGTGAGGCCCAACAGCACATATCTGAATAAAGGGGTAAGGAAGTGAGGCCCAGCAGCACATATCTAAATAAAGGGGTAAGGAAGTGAGGCCCAGCAGCAGATATATATCTGAATAAAGGGGTAAGGAAGTGAGGTCCAACAGCACATATCTGAATAAAGGGGTAAGGAAGTGAGGCCCAGCAGCAGATATATATCTGAATAAAGGGGTAAGGAAGTGAGGTCCAACAGCACATATCTGAATAAAGGGGTAAGGAAGTGATGCCCAGCAGCACATATATATCTGAATAAAGGGGTAAGGAAGTGAGGTCCAACAGCACATATCTGAATAATGGGGTAAGGAAGTGATGCCCAGCAGCACATATATATATATATATATATATATATATATATATATATATATATATATATATATACGACTAAATGGGTAAGGAAATGAGGCCCAGCAGCACATATCTGAATAAAGGGGTAAGGAAGTGCGGCCCAGCAGCACATATCTGAATAAAGGGGTAAGGAAGTGCGGCCCAGCAGCACATATCTGAATAAAAGGGTAAGGAAGTGAGGCCCAGCAGCACATATATATCTGAATAAAGGGGTAAGGAAGTGATGCCCAGCAGTACATCTAAATATATATATATATATATATATATATATATATATATATATATATATACGAATAAAGGCATAAGGAAGTGAGGCCCAGCAGCACATATATATCTGAATAAAAGGGTAAGGAAGTGGTGTCCAGCAGCATATATATATATCTGAATAAAGGGGTAAGGAAGTGAGGCCCAGCAGCACATATATATCTGAATAAAGGGGTAAGGAAGTGATGCCCAGCAGCACATATATATCTGAATAAAGGGGTAAGGAAGTGATGCCCAGCAGCACATATATATATATATGACTAAAAGGGTAAGGAAGTGAGGCCCAGCAGCCCATAGCTGAATAAAGGGGTAAGGAAGTGAGGCCCAGCAGCCCATAGCTGAATAAAGGGGTAAGGAAGTGAGGCCCAGCAGCCCATAGCTGAATAAAGGGGTAAGGAAGTGAGGCCCAGCAGCACATATCTGAATAAAGGGGTAAGGAAGTGAGGCCCAGCAGCACATATCTGAATAAAGGGGTAAGGAAGTGAGGTCCAACAGCACATATCTGAATAAAGGGGTAAGGAAGTGAGGTCCAACAGCACATATCTGAATAAAGGGGTAAGAAAGTGAGACCCAGCAGCACACATGAGTGAATTTGTAAGGAAATGATGCCCATTAGCACCTGTCTGAGTGAACGCATAAGGAAGTGATGCCTAACAGCACATATCTGAGTGAAAGGGCATAACTGAAATCTATTGTGCAGGAATTCTTTTCATGGAATATGCCATTTGGCAGTCTTTTTGTCTGGAAGCTGTACAAGAGCGGGGAGTGAAGCTGAGGAGTGCCAGATACACTGGTAATAGTGACAAGGGTGATCCTTGAAATAACCAAAGGCAGTACATGGGAACTTTAGGGTCAAAGCTTACACATAAAGTACAACTGATAATGTCAAAAGTCTTTGGACCAGAATCATGAATGCCAACACTAAGTGTACACATTCCATATTCAAACACATCCCTTCCACATGTTTGCAGCTGTCTGTTCACTCAAAAAATTACATTAGGTGTACACATAGTCTACACTTTGTGGTAACCTTTATGAATCCCCTTCAATATTTAAGGCTGTAAGAAAACCAGTAGGAAAACTAAACTTAAGAGGAAAAAGGTGGAAGTTATGTTTGTTTTGTTTATTCACTCAGAATGGTGTATACTTAGTGTAGACTTTCATGAATCTGGTCCTTTGCTAAATCAAAAACACAGTACAGTAGAGAGTTGATTATCCAAACTAATTGAGACCTGGGGTAGTTCAGATAAACTGAATAATCAAACATATAATTGAACGAGATAAAAAAAATTCTAAAATCTTGTTTTCTTCTGCACGCAGAAATATATTTTTCAACCATTCAGTGATTCCATTGGACAATAAAGAATATTTTTCACACACAAACTGGCTACAAGCTCAAAAAACATACTCAAGCAAATACGTATAATGTTTACATATTCAGATCTTATGATTTTTTCCTATCCGGAAACTTTGGAAGGCTGGTTCTGATAACTGACATTTCGGATAATTGATGTTCAGATAATCAACTCTCTAATGTACTAGTACAGAGCCAAGAACTGACAGCTAACAATCTTAGAGGTAAGCGTGATGATTTTGGTCTAAATGCTTTTAGATGCACCCTCTTTCTTTATCACAGTATATAAGGATTTAATATAAATTGTCATAAACCAGTCCTTCTCACAATGAACATTACTTTACCTACTGATAAAATCTGCTAAATCCTTTATAATAGAAGTATATCCTTTTTAAAGGTGGATGTAATTCTTCCTCAACTACCATAGTTAATAGTCCAGGTTTTGAGCTCTCTTCTGAAATAAAAGGTCTAAATGGGGGATCAACACAATCAGCTTGTACCTTTGATTTGATAAAAGTTATGCAGAAGACAGGTTTGGAAACAATACAAAATGTGTAAGCATTTAAAGTTAAAAGGCCTTTCTTGAATAACTCATTTAAAACCACATATTTGCACTCCCCCATCAGCTTTCATATATCCGTTTTTATCAATCAAACTGTAGCTTAACATAGCCTTTTCTTGTTTAATTAATAATGTCAAAAATCTTTGTTAAATCAAAATCACAGTATTAATACAGAGCCAAGAATTTACAGCTAATTTTAGAGGGACCCACTTGTAATAAATTTTCTTTTGAGCCCCTTGAAGACATTTTCACAGGTTACTTTGTCAGCAGAATTGCATTCTACACACTTGGTTTCCTGATATTAAATTTTGCAAAATTAATATTAGAAAAAGTACCCCTTTTAACACGTTTTTTACCTTAAACTGTCTACTTATGCCCTTGGATCATAATCCCACTGCCGATTTATTCAGTACCTACAATTTTCCAGACAAATTGCAGTTGTACCACATACTATCTAATCCTCCATGGATCTTGTCTCAAATGATAACTTATGCTGTAATCTGATCTCTGTATGAAAATCTGATGAAAAATGTTTTTTCTTCAAGTATGCATGAATACACGTGGTGTTTGTGTGTGTGCATAACTATGTACATGTGCCTGTATCTCTCTCTGTGTATATTTTATATATCAAATCTGAATGTATCATACCGTTAAAAAAAGACTGAAATATCCCGAATACAGCAGAGCAAACTGTGGTTTTCTTAGGGACAGTAAGCCCCTCTAGAAGTTGCAACCTTACCCCTGGCTAATAAATTCCAAATGCAGAGTCGTACAATCCCAGAGAAAGAAGAAACTGTTTCTGGGGGAGAGAGTGGAAGCTACAAGTTAAGTAGTTGTGAAGATTAATTCAGAAGCTCTTCTCTAAGGCTGTTTAAAAACAATTTGTTTCACAGATAGCACACAGAGACATAAAATGTAGTAAGCGATAAAAAGTTAGCAGCTGCCATGTTGATCCACCAACAGAAAACGCAAAGATACTGGAGCACAAATGTGATGTAATATGTCTTGATGAAGGGCTCCTGCTGGCCTAAAAGCTTGAGTAACTGAAAAAAATGTATTTTCCCAATAAAAAGATATTGCATCACTTCTGTGTTTCAGTATCTTTGTATTTGGAGATGAAAAAGAAAGTAGGGATCAACAGCAACTTTCAGAAGTTTTACAATGGAAGTTATGTGTGTGCTTGTGTGTGTGTGTGTGTGTGTGTGTGTGTGTGTGTGTGTGTGTGTGTGTGTGTGTGTGTGTGTGTGTGTGTGTGTGTGTGTGTGTGTGTGTGTGTGTGTGTGTGTGTGTGTGTGTGTGTGTGTGTGTGTGTGTTTTGCAGATGTTATTTTACATGTCATAAAACATAAAGACAGCTAAAACTACTTTTTAGCAGCACCACACAGCACTACAAATTGCACACAAAAATAGATATACTGGAAAATGAGAACAAAGTTGTGATGTAGAAACTGTCAATAATAAGCTCCATGTTGGGGGCATGGCCAAGATGGTAATCAGTTAGCAGCACTTTCTTTCAGCTCTCTTACTACATTACTGTTCCTGACAGGAATGTTATGAAATAAGGAACAATTTGAGGAAATTTCTACTATTAACTAATTCTTAATACTTTGGAGCATCTACAGAAGAAATGTTACTGTTTATTTTTGGATAATTCCTGTCAAAGTAACCACTGGAAAGACAACACCACAATCAGCTATACATCATGAGTCATCTCAAGAACTTAGCTCAGGGCTCTTCCATCACAAAGGAACTGCATTCTCTTATTTCAAATATACAAGAACTTACAATTAAGATAGATAAGCTGGATAACAAAATAGATATTTTCAAAGAAAATTGCTCTCAACAACTTGAACAACTTCAGGAAATGTTTATTTAACAGAAAGGGCAAATTTCACTTATAGAATAGTCATTAAATGACATTGACTCTAGACTTCTAACAGAAGAACAACAAACAGAAGTTTTGTTGCAACAAAATACAGAAAAGTTTGATGATGTGGAAAACCGAACAAGAAGAAACAACATCCGAATATATGGTTTACCAGAAAAAGCAGAAGGAGATAACATAATAAACTTTCTCACCACCTAGATATCAAACATAGTGAAATTACCAGAAGCCCTTTCATATGGCATAGAATGAGCACACAGGTCATTAACAGCCTCTGGAAATACTTCTTTAATCACAAATAAGCCGAGATCCATAATTGTGAAACTTTACTCTACACATGACAAAGATCTTATCTTAAGAAATGCCTGGGCAAATTCACCCATCAAGTATAATGATGTTTTAATCAGATCTGATAATGACTATTCTGTTAAAGTAGTTTCCAAAAGAAAAGAATTCCTACCAATAATAAAAGTTCTAAAAGAAAAGCAACTGAAAACTCATCTTCTGTTTCCAGCAAGACTGAGAATCTTCCTACCAGAGTGAATAAAAATCTTTGAAACAATGGACTCCACAATAATATATCTTTCTAATAACAACATCTTAACACAAGAAGAATCTATGGAATGGTCACACAGTACACCCAAAAGAAGTGCAGAACCCAACAACCAGTAGACTGTTGAACAAAAAACTAAAGGACAAATAAACATTCATATTTTACATAATGTAAATGTTTGGAAAAAAAAACAAAACAGAGAGTGTTTACTTGTCTTCAAACCAACATGAAACAGGTACCCCTTTACAGTTATTCATTTATTATTATTAGAATTATTAAAATAGAGCAATGTCTTTACTATAGTCATTTAACAATTACTTTCATATTCATTTGGTTAAACTTATAAATAAATATATAAAGATTTCCATATAGTTAACATATAAAGCAATAACAAATAGAAATGTCCTTATATGAGCATCCACTGACATGCAAATGCTTGATAAGTCCTTGATATGATAGATTAAATGGGTTGCAAAATGTATTTGAAGTTTCTTATTGGCTGTAGTCTTAAACAAAATGTTCAGTTATGGGTGCTCAAAATTAATTGGATTATTTATAGAAACAGCCAGTAAATGTTGCTTTTTTCAATGAACATTCCTGATTATCAAGTTGTCATAGAGGCTGTTTCACTGCCATGTAAATGTTAAATTACTTTGTGATAAAATTAACTAACAAGACTATTAAAATGTTTAGAATTTATTGTTACATGACCCCTTAAACTAGATGTTTAATTACAAGTATTGGAATTTTTTAAACTAAAACAGAACACTTGCAGGAGCGATTAATCAAACTTTCAGTTTGTGTTGTGCTTTGCAGCATTTTGTATTTGACATCGAAGCAGTTCCATTTACAAATTATACAACCGCAAACAATACATTGTAGTCGTGTGAACATTACCTTAATCAAAAAGGAGAAAAATAATATTTTCCTTCCCGCCTGTTCCTCGAGCTGTTTACATGAATTTTAAAGCATCATCCACACCAGGAATGTTAAACTCGTTCTGCAACCGTTCTTTCCCTGCTTACGTCATCTCTTAAAAGTATGTCATCACACCCTCATAATACAGAGACGCAAAACACGGAAGTACACTTGCTTTTTACAATATCAGTACTGCTAACCATAAGCGCATGTAAATAAACACACGTTAAAACACGAACTCAGCTATTCAAACTACCTGACACATCAAATAAGAAATTTTACACTTCAGTCAATGTGTACACATTATTCAAACTAAACTTATGCTAAATGAGGTGCTTTTCCATTGAGCCCCTACCAGCTTGTCCTTCTGTAAGCAGAAATACAAAACGAGCACTTGTCACATATTACTGGAACACGTAAATAGCATTAAGTCGATAGAAATGTTTAATGACAAGCAGCCTTTCTTGGGTATATCATATGCATGGGTAAATCAGATATAAAAATAGGTAAATTCTCCCAACACAGAGACAGTTGATCGATCTGAATAGTAAAGAATATACTACAGCACAATTGCAGCAGAAATACTGTTAACAGATCCAATAAAACGTTGCTACACCAGTACATGTGTTTTGATAATTATAGATCTGTGTACCAGCATTCAGAAATTAATCCAGATGCTGCATTTACAGTTAGGGTTACATTTCTTATATGGTAAAATAGCTATAGTAGGCTGTTTGTCACATATATAGCAAGAGATTTCATATAGTTAAACTGAGTCACTGAATTGGGCGCTACATAAACTAGTTATGACTATACTCTAATTAACATTTTTCTTAACCTGATGTTCCAAGTCCCAGCCCTGTTTTTGATTCACGTTGACCAATATTTGACTTAGATTTTTATTTTATCTAAAAGTCATTATACAAGTATCTGGAAGGATATCATGAACATCAGTTCCAAGAGAGTAGTGAACTGAATCTTAAGGTGGCATTTTTGGTGGAAATCTTACTAGCAGCTGCTGCAGTCTTCAGACATCCTCTATGGTTATTTTTAAAATTAGAAGGGCGGCTGCTGTATTCTGGTAAAGTATTTATTAACAGCCACTGAAACACAAACTGCATTGTGACTTAGATGCTTTTCCATTAAAAAGAAACTCGTTTATCACCCATATAGATATACTTGTCACACTGAAACTTGTGCCTGTTACTGAAGTACTGGCAAGATGCGGTGGCATGGACTGGTGATGGTATAAAGGAAAAGTACCTTAAATAATTGAATATGTATGTAAACCTCAGAGGTTTAAACTCCTGTTCATTACACATTACAGTTCTTTATATGGTTACATTTTGTCAATCTGTATGTAGCACTTCATCATTAAACTATTTATATCTGTAATGTAATAGATGCTACCAGTTCCAGGAACATAGCCCCCTTTTCTGTTACAGACAGCTACTAGACATTTGGTTCATGCAAACCCAGAGGGTCAGTCATTTCATTTGTTTTAACGAGCAATTATTATAGCTCTGTTTTTAGAATATAATCCATACTTATACACAGATGGAAATATTTATTTTAGAAGTATATTATTAATATTAAGTTATCTTTATGACAAGTATAAGACAAGATAGACATAATTAAATGTTGCTAAATGGTTTAGAAAGAATATAAAATAATATAAAACCTGAACAAATTACCTAATCTAAACTTCATATAAAGGTACCAAACATCTTTAATAAGAACCAAAAACAACTCGATCGTATTAGAATGACATGTAAACTACTACATGATTTTGAAATAATACTGAATGTTAAGTTTGAAGTCTTACTTTTGAATCCTGAATGGAAACATATATATAAAATAAGAGCATTGTTACTGTGTTAAGCATGTTATGAATTTTAGATGTGCAGATATTTTAATACACATTTTATATATTTACTTTTTAGCTGATTATATTCTTCTTTTAAGCTATGTAAATAATGTTATATTGATTTAGAGGTTAAGAGAGATTAGTCTAAGCACTATTCACAAGGTTAGAAGGTTTGTCTGGGTAGTTTTACTAGTCAGGCAAAGAGGTATATTACCTCATAAATATAGGGATTATATTATACGATTTAAAATCATAAGATTAGCAGTTCATTTTTTCTTTTATAATGGTTTGGTGTTTACAGGAAATATACAGAATACATATATGAAAAAAGAATCAAAGCATTTATATAAAACAAAACCAAGGGTCAAAACTGATTGCATAAACTTTCATACAAATCAAACATAAAGTAAAATATGAAATGTTTATCTATAAATGTCAATGGTCTGAAAATAGTAATAAGAGGAGAAGTTTATTCAAATATATAAGCTTACATAAGCCACAAATAGTATTTTTACAAGAGACACTCTTGTTAGACATAGATATAAACAATATTAATATTAACAACTACACAGTACTAGCAATCTCTCAATATAAACAAAAGAAAAGAGGAGTAGCCATATTAATCCGTAGTGAAATTATATCTCCCAGAATAATTAACACCTACCGTGATACAGCTGGTATCTTTTGTCTAGTGTCTATGGAATTAAATAAGAAAATAAGTACTTTAGTAAATTTATACTGGATACCAGGACTTGGACTAGAAACAGTTATTCATCATTTTGAAGAAATAATACACTTAGCCAAAGGTAGCCTGATAATAGCAGGAGATTTTAATTGAATAATAGATGACAAGGACACAGATTCAAAAACTGCAAGAAGAAAACTACCTATATCAAAGACACTTTTAAAATTCACAGACACAATGTGCATAAAAGATATAAATGAATTTGCTGACCCAGAGTCATTAATTTATTCCTTTTACTCACATAGGCATAGAACTAGATCCAGAATAGACAAGATATACATATCTAATGACTTACTAACAACAATTGATAAAGTTAAAATAAATTGTCCACTATCTGACCATAACGCTCTAGTTTTTGAGAGAGAACTTAAGCATACAGATACAAATCCCATCACAAGAATACCCTCTTACATCACAAAATTAACAGAGTTTAAAGAATTCTTTGAAAAAGAAATTAAAACATTTCTAGACTTAAACATAACAGAGGACATCTCTGAAATATATACTTGGGACTCATTAAAACCATATATATATATATATATATATATATATATATATATATATATATATATAGGAAGGTATTATTTTGGTACATTAACAAAAGAAAAACCTAAACTGAATCTGGAAGTTCAAAAAGGAAATGCATACTTAGTTCAAGAACTATTACAAACCAATAGTAAATATGAATCAATATTACATCATAAGATTATGATTACTCTAGAGAAAATAAAATTAAATTCTTATTCTACAAATCCAAAGCACAAGAAACAATTAGCAAACAGAACAAAAAAATAATCAAATCTAAACAAATTAAAGAAATGTATAAACCTAATACTAAGAAAAAAGTAACAGATCTAAATAATATTTTGGAAGCATTTAGACAACAATACAACTCCGATAACTCTTTAACTTCTCAAGAAATACCCACTAAAGATATAGAAAATTACCTTGAAAATAAAATTCTTACTAGATTAACACAAGAACAAATAGACACTATAAGTAATTCAGTTACTATGACGGAACTGAAATCACAAATTAAAAAACTTAAAAGTAAATAAAGCACCTAGCCCAGATAATATATTACTTGAAATGTATAAATTAATCCCTAATCAGACTATATCCTTACTTCTGAAAGTATATAACATAGTAAAACAAGATATAAATATCCCATCCTCCTGGAAATACTCACTGATATCCCCTATACTTAAAGAAGGCAAAGATGAAAAACAATGCTCATCATATAGACCAATATCATTATTAAACATAGATTATAAAATGTTCATGGCAATATATGCAGGCAGAATCAAGCACTTTCTCCCCATGTTAATCCATGAAGACCAAACAGTCTTTATCAAAGGAAGAAATACATATGACAACCTTAAAGAATTTTGACATTAATAGATTATACTAAACAAATAAATTTTAATTTAAACACAATTTCTCTAGACATTAACAAAGCCTTTGATTCTGTTAACTGGAACTTTCTAACATTAGTCTTAAAAGGATATAAATTTCCCACAAATTTTAACACTCTCATCCAATCATTATATAAAGAATTTATAGCATATGTTAAATTAAGATCATATAGATCAGGACCTATACAAATTAAAAAGGTAACTAAACAAGGTTGCCCTTTATCACCACTGCTATTTGCCTTAATAATAGAACATTTTGCAAATCAAATCAGGTCAAACAAAAACATTAAAGGAATATATATTAACAAAACTTTGAACCTTAAACAACAACTTTTTGCTGATGACATACTTCTAGCCCTTTCAAACAGTAACAAATCTTTACAAGCTTTATTTAATGACATAAAAGACTTTCAAAGTGTCTCAAGTTTACACTTTAATGAAAACAAAACAAAATTAATGCCATGCAATACCAAAAAGAAACATGTAAACAAAAAATATTCCAAACTCCTAGCAGAAGGCAACAAAATATAATATTTAGGTATAGATCTGCTTGAAGATTTTACAGACTCACTTATATTTATTTATCAAAAGTCATTAGATAAAATAGAGCAAGCAATATCTAACTGGAAAAAATATATATTCGCAATGGGAGACAGATTATATCTTATTAAGTCAGTCATTTTCCTCACGATATTATATCTAATACAAAGCTTTTCATTGCCACGTCCCAAGTATATCATCCAAAGATTTAACAAACTAATACTAAACTTCTTGTGGCTCCCAAATAAACCTTGAATTGCTTTAAATAAACATCTGCCAAATAGGGAAGAAGGAGGAATTAATCTACCAGACATTGAGACATATATTATATCATCTGTTGTCAAAAATATAACCTTATGGTTAAATACTCATTACATGCCTATTTGGAAACAAATAAATGAACAAATGTAGTTAGAACTTAGTCAAAATCATATAAAAGACTGTTTAACCATCATACCATCACCACTAGTCTGGTTGTTAAAAGATCACCTAGTAGGGAAAAATAAAAGCAATACATTGCCTTCAAAATATATAAATATTACCTTAACAACTTTTAAAAAATATATAAACAAAGTCCCAAATAGTAATTCTTCCTTTTTTCTGACCTTTCCAATAGCCTTTACACCTACTATTCTTGATACATCCCAAATTCAGAAAATAAATATACTAAAGAAAGATACAATAAACTATTGACATCAACTGGTAGAACAAGGGAAAATATTAACTAATGATCAAATAATTAACAAATATAATATAAATAATGATTTATGGCTACTTCTACAAAATCTAAGCCAATACCATATAAATAGAACTGAACAAATGCAAGTAACAGTCAGACTAACTGTTCCAGAATTTATTGAATATCTTATTATAATCACAAATAAACCTTATCAAGGTAATGGTTACTTGTCTAATATTTACCTTATCAAGGTAATGGTTACTTGTCTAATATTTACAAAATTATTTAAAAAAAACAAAAGAATTTCAATAAGACACTGATAGACTACTATTGGTATCCTGTTCTTATACTTGGTGGTTTTGCAGTTGCCCGCCCCTACTGCAAATTTGATCTGGGACACTCCTCCCAGTTTAGTGTCATTACCTCATTCTACCTAATACAGGGAGAACATTTGAGAAGGCCAACCTACTTAGTTCTTAGCCTTGAATTATCTTCTGCTCCTCCTTACTCCCTTTCCACTTTACAAAAAAAATTCTAAGCTTGTTTCCTGCCTTTCCTGTGAGTAGTCTAGTCCAGATACAGATTTTCTGTATCCAGGACTGTAAGCTTCTGAGCACCCGATGCTTAGCTAGGGTTAAACTATTCCTGGCGCCATAAAGTCTGCTCTTCAAATTTTCCCTTAGAACTAGCCATTTTTTTAGTTTTAGCACCCAAATCTGTTTCTTTGAGCTCAGCAATTTAGAACTCGTTGTAAGCACTAAATAAGCTGCAAATTACTACAGCACTCAAATTTCCTCACTTGTCTAGAGGAAAACAGGTTTTAATACTTAATAAATAAGCACCTATCCATGCATGTCTAAGGGTCAGCTTCCAGTGTTTTCTCCTGTCTACCTGATGAATCTGGGCATCTTGGGTCAATGCAGCAATTACCTCATGTACACAGACAACCCTCTCCTCCTACCACTCAACACTACAACTTGTGAGAGATGCACTTATATAGCCAAAGTGGAAGCAAAGCTCTCTTCACCCAAGACTGGACTAGACAGTCAAGAGGAGAGGGTAAACACTTGCACCACACCACACTCATCACGTAGTCCCTCAAAACCTACACCACCAAAACACACACTTAGAAACAGAAAACACACACTTACATTTGTGGAGGCTCTCAATAAAAATCTTCCCAAGCAAAAGGGACCTCCAAAGCAGAAATGCAAGCAACCTCCACCACCATCACAACCCAAATGACACATAGCCCACAAACTCAGTGTGCCACTCAACCACAGCCCATAAAGCATAACAATGTACCCAACACTCTACTCATAGGTGACTCTATAGTCAGGCACACTGATGTTCCAGTCACAAGGCTAAACAAGGAGAAAGTTACGGTCAGCTGCCTTTCGGGTGCCAGGATCCGCCACATAATGCACGCACTCAGGTCACTCCATAGCAAGTACAAATATGACTCTGTCATTGTCCATGGTGGTGTGAATGACTTGAGATGTACCTCCTTGGATAACATGAAAGGAGACATGAAGGAGCTGTCCAATTTTGTAGCCTAGTTGGGTATAACCCTAGCCCTGAGTAGCATCCTGCCATCAACCAGAATGATACCACAGCACAAGAACAAAATGATTGACTTCAACAATTGGCTAAGCTACTGGTATCATTCAAAGGGGATCCAGTATCTGTCTGCCTGGGATGACATGATCGACAGACCACGTTGCTTTGCCAGAGATGGCCTGCACCTGTCGCCCTTGGGATTCCAGATACTGGCTAAGGCTCTTGCCAGCCCTATAGTGCCTTTTTTAGGCAAGGTTCAAATGACAAACTCGCCACCGTAACAGGTACAAGCAAGCAAAATCTGAAGGTAATGCTACTCAATGCTAGAAGTCTAAACCTCAAAATGCACTCACTCGAGGCACTCCTTAAAATGGAGAACATCAACTTCTGTGCAGTGACAAAGACCTGGTTCAAGGCTCCAGAGAGCTCCCCTGCATTACCAGGCTATAATTCATACCACACCTTTCAGCCACCTAATCTGGACCAAAACACTAAAGTCAGAGGTGTGTCCATATTCATTAAAGATATCCACACCTCCAGGCTAGTTGCTCAGCATAATGCATCAGAGATGATCCAAGTGCAACTAACTCTGGGCAAGACCGCAATCCAAATTGTAGCTTGCTATAGATCCCCCATCATGCCCCAGGATTCCCACTCCTCATTTCTTGATACATTGGAAAATATTAGAGCACAACCTAACACTCTAATAATGGGCAATTTCAACTACTCCACCATTAACTGTGAAAACTACTCATGTACCAACTCTTTTGCTCAACGTTTCCTGGAATTCATAAATTCCAACACCATGGATCAACATATCCACACCCCCACCAGGGGCAACAATATCCTAGACGTGGTCATTACCAACATGGGTGACTGGTGTTCCAAACCAGAGGTCAATTCCTCTTTGGTCAGATCTGACCACAAGCTAATCACCCTAGACATCCACATCCTGCCCCCACCCCCCATTAGGGAACCACCATAAAAAAATTCTCCAAAACCAACTTCACGCTTCTTAAGACAGAAGTGACAAACTTTACGACACCCATGCAGACGGACAATAGAGGTACAACTGCTGAATCCTACACAAATGCACTTTATAAGCACTTATACAAGTGCATGGATCGTGCAATTCCTAACAGAACCAAGATGCTATCCTCCAAAAAAAGGAAGCCAATCTGATGGTCCCCTGCCATAAACAAACTTTACAACAGAAGAAAGAAACTCTTGCTAAAAAGAGTAAAATCTCATGATTGAAGGAACTCAGCTTCAGTAAAAAGCTGAGATCCCTCATAAAATCCTCCAAAGCTAGTTATGAAAACAAAATCACCACTGATTCTAAAGGCAACCACAAAGCATTCTATAGCTATGTCAAGAATCTCAATGGCAACACTCAGATCTGCTCTGAGTAACAGCACAATGGCACTAAATATATAGAACCAAATGATATTGCCAACATCCTGGCAGATAGGTTCAGTGCTAACTTTACCCCCCCCCCACCCCCTAAAGGGCCCAGCTCCCTACCGGAAGAATGCAAAGTTCCTGTAATCACGGCTGCACAGGTAAAAAACACACTCTTCAAAGCCAAGAACACAGCATCCATGGGACCTGACAACATCCCAGGCTGCGTTCTACATGAACTACAGAATGAACTGGCACCCCACCTAAGTACCGTGTTCAATCATTGCCTCACCTCAGGCTTTGTGCCTACTGAATGATGCACAGCAACGGTTATCCCACTCCACAAAGGGGGAGCCACCACGGACCCCAGGAACTACCACCCCATTAGCCTGATGAACCTGGTCTCCGAGGCTATGGAGCATATTATCATGGAACTTATAAACAATGACATTGGTAATCTCCAAAGTCTGGACCCCACCCAGTTCGGATTTGTAAAAGGCAGATCGTGTCTCCTAAACCTGATAGACTTCTTTGAAGCAGTCACCAAAGCTGTAGATGAGGGTAAGGTGGTTCACACAGCCTATCTAGATCTTGTCAAGGCTTTTGACACCATCCCCTACTCTGTAATTATAGATAAACTCATTAAACTAGGTATAAATCCCTATGTCACAAGATGGGTTGCCAACTGACTCACTGACAGAACCCACACTGTGAAAGTAGCAGACTCCAAATCCGACTTCAGACCAGTGACAAGTGGAGTACCACAGGGTTCAGTCCTGGGTCCTCTCCTGTTTGGTATCTACTTCTCAGAAGTACAGGCTAACACAGAAGGCCTTTGGCTAATGAAGTTTGCATATGACTGCAAACTTGGAGCCATAACTCCTAATGATGTGGACATCCTACAAAAGGGCCACACTGAGACAGATGCCTGGTGTCAAAGCCATGGCCTCAAGCTCAATGCCATAAAGTGCATTGTCATCCCTTTTGGTAAAAAATCTGTACCCATGAACTACCATATAGGCGTTAGTCCACTTAACACTGAAAGTGTGATAAGACACCTTAGGACACAGGTGGACAGTAGTCTCGCCTTTGATAATCACATCGTCAAAGTAGTCTGGAAATCCTTCTATGTGGCACACTTCATCACAAAAGGCTTCTCATCCAGGAAAAAAGAGGTCATTGTTCCCCTCTACTCATCACTCATTAGACCCATTATAGAGCGCAACGCCTCTTTTGGTATGTACCTCACAAGACATCTACAACAAGTAGAAAGACTGCAGAAATACCTCACAAAAAGGATTACCAGCCTCAAACAGATGCCCTACATAGACCATCTCAAAAAACTCCAGCTTTACTCTATCGCATATCACCTGCTCAGAGGCAATTTATGCCTAACATACAAAGCTACATCAAACCCAGAGCTGTTGGACATGCTCCACTTAAAGAAATCCCAATCCCTCTGAGCTACACGCTCTAGGGACCTAAACCTTGTCACCACAATAAACAGAACATGCTAGAGGGATAGATTCCTGTCCCAGAGACTTGCCATACTCTGGAATAAACTGCCTATCTATATCAAACAAAGTTCCTCATTAGCACTCTTCAAGAAAAATCTTGATGATTGGATGGGAGATAGAAAATTTACCCCGGGGATCACTTCTGTGGCTCTCCTCGACAGGGGCACAGGAAAATAATTTTCTTGGGTGGCGAAAGCCAGGGTACCTTTTTGGCTAGGCTTATATAGGCCCTAGGGCCAATAGCCTAGTACCTACCTATGAATCTATGTTTTCCATATTACTGGATTATATGTAAAAGAGTCATCACACATTCATAAATTGTATAAAAATTGCTTATGAAAAAGCTGCAAGTCACTTTACGATTGAACCATAAGAGGGCAAATTACTATTCAGAGTGTAGATATCCAACACAATCAATGTTAGGAGCCTTAATGAGAAACTCTGTCAGTGCAAGGCTATAACACCTTCCATGTAGGTATTCTGCATCTGCTTTAATTTCAAGAACTCAAAGCCAGGGACATAAATGGCTATAAACCCATCTGACCAACTTGCATGCACAGCTGCCACATCATCTGCTCACGTCCTAACAGACAGATGCAAGCAGGTACTTGCTGTAGACCAGGTAAATGGGGAAGGAGAATTCAAAGACTGCTTTATGGTTTGTGAGGGGGAATGGGGAAGGTGACAGGGATTTTAGGTTTTAGAAAGTGATACCTCCTTTAAGGGTAGGAGAGGAATGGGGATTGTGGGTATAAGTAACAATTGTGAACAGGAGGGGAAGGGGATTTTAAGTTTAGGGAATGATCTGGAATGGGATGGGTAAGTTTAGGTTCAGTTAGTGATCTGGACTTTAGGGAAAGGGAGGGAGATTAGGGTTTTAGGTTTATGGAGGGTTGGAGGACTTTACAGTTAGGCATTGGGTGGGAATTTTTATGGTTAGGATAAGGGTTCTAGTAGGGATAGTTAACATTACAGGAGATTGGTTAGTGGGAGTTAGAGCACTTGCTGAAATGTAGTAGATTCCTTCCATTCATTTAAACCAGCTACTGGACAGGAGAGGGAAAAAGGTGGAGGTGTCTCAGTCTTCATCCAGAAAAGACTCGCATCAAGGCTGGTAAAGCAGAATGATGCACTAGAGCTTTTTCATGTACAAATAACCATCAGAAAAGTCCTGTTTCCTATATTAGCTAACTGTAAAACTTCTATGACAGAAGAAAGCCACAACATTTTTCCACGGGTATTAGAATCTCTCAATATCAAATCCACTACCATTTTTCTAGGTGATCCAAACTATCCAACTATAAACTGGGAAACTAACACCAGCAATAGTATACCAGCACAGAGATTCCTGGACATAGTCAATACAAATGCCAGGGAATGATTGCAGCACCCACTGGGGGAATAACATTTTAGACCCTGTCCTTACTAATACGAGGACATGTTACACCATCCCTTGCATATCTTTGTGACTTATTAGGTCTGACCATAATGCCATCTCCTTCAGAATAAAACAGAAATCAGAGACCCCTTCCACCTAAGATACTTTTTGTTAACAAATGTGCAAAAGCAATATATGTAGTAAGCAAACTGAAGAATCAATTAAATATCAAACTTGTAAAGGAATGCCATATATAAAAGCATTGGAGCAACATAATATATACATATCTGGGAAAAGAGGAAGGGACTGCAATGCAGTATAAACAAATTAGAAAAAGAATTCTTAGTAAGAAATATTTTAGGGGAATTAAACTAATACTGAAAACTGTTTCAATATCTGTGAAAAAAGTTAATGCTATAAATCAACTCAGATTTCTTCTTCTAATGTAAGCTCTGGTATGGTCAACTGGCTCCAAAAAGTATTGGATAATATGGCTAGGAAAATAAAAAATGCTTCATGCTTACCAAATGATAAAGAAAAGTGCTTGCACAATTATATATCCCAGGGCCTAAAGTAAGAATGGGCCACCTTGAAATGAACTACATATATAAGTCAGCATTTGTGGGACTGCAGAGATTTGTTCAGATTAACAGATACAAACATAGTGAATGTTGTAAACCATGAACAAAATAAGTCTAAGATGGCATCTTTGCTCTGGTTAGCAGCTACATTTAGAGGGTAGGAGGCATAGAGATCAACCCAGAAGTAGGCAAAAACAGATTGTAAGAGATTACAAAAAAGCAAAAGAAAGACTACAAAGACTATGACCAGTAAAAAGGCAAGACAAAATAGAAATCAACAATCATTGTAGAAAACACACAGAACTACTAAAATAGCCACATGCTGATCAAGAATTGAGACACCAGTTACTTATGGAGGTTGAATTTAAACCAGAAGATGAAAAGCTAATGGCAGCTTAAGAGAGTGGCTGAAATATACAATAGTTCACAAAATCTATACCAAAGGCAGAAAATGTAGCATTTGCAGCACAAAATTAGAAGCTGTTTGACCATCTTGTTACAGGCTATACAATATGTGGCTGAGGGCTTATATACTGTAAGATGTAACAATCTGGCAAGGTTGTTACACTACAGGTGGTGTAAACACTGCAACATACAGGTTGCCAAGAAAAATTGGAAATATGGACCATAAAGGATTACTAAAAATAAAGAAGCAATAGTCTTGAGGAATCATCCAATACCAAAAACTAAGAAGGCAGAAGCAAGAAAACCAGATATAGTACTTGTGACATTAGGCTAATATCTCACCGAACTGCCACCAATATGTAACGTCCCCCACAATCCTGGGTCAGTAACTAAGAAACTTCAATCCTCACTACTGACTCCAATGTATCCAATTAATACCTTTGAGCTTGTAGAAGAATGTTTTTTACAGCGGCGTCTCCTCCTTAACCCCAAAAAGACTAAACTCTTGCTCTTTACTCCTACACAAAAGTCCACCCCACTTAACTTTACTATCAAATCTAAAACTGGTACAGTCATATCTCCTGACACTACTACTAAACTCTTAGGAGTAACTATTGACCACAGCCTCAACTATGATACTCACATCAACATCACAATCAAATCAGTAAACTGAAAACTTGGCTCCCTCTACAAAATAAAGCCCTTCCTTACTCCCCTAGCTAGAACTACTATTGCCCAAACCCACCTTATCTCTACTCTCTTTTATGCCTCTCCTATATATACAAATCTATCCAAATGCAACCTCCACAAGCTGACAGTCTCTTACAATAATATTGCCAGATTTGCTACCAGCTCCCCTTTTAGAACACACCACTGCCTAAATCTGAAGCAGCTTGGTTGGCTTGAATTCCACAATCAAATTTTATTTCATCAACTGAATATTGCACATAAAACCCTTTACCACCCAGAAAACATACCAATTCTCACTAGTCTAATCTGCCCATATAAAAATCTTACAAACCTACGCTCAGCCAATAAACTTCTGGTATCCATACATAAACCCAACAACAAAGCAGGAGATTCTCTTTTCTCTAATACTGTGGGGAAAAGTTAGAACCTACTTCCCAGTGAACTTACATCACTATCATCAACCACACTCTTCAAAAAGAAACTAAAACAATACCTTAAAAAACATTGGCTATGTCCCTGTTCAAACCCTGACTAAGACTATCTTTGCCTATTTACATCACAATCAGTCTTCCCAAGTTTCTTACTCACTTTATTGCCACTTTAAGGCCTCTACCATCTAGATGCTGTAGTTGCTCATATACACCTAAGATATAATTTACCTCTTTTCTGTCTCCTGAGTTTGTCCCCGTCCACTTACTCTTCCAATCCTGTTTTCAACTACCTGATCTCCCATATTCTGCAGAAGACTTTCTTCCCACAACATTCACAAAAAAAAAAAAAAAAACTAAGTATTACCTTATCTTATTTTTGTGCTATTCTTCTGTTCCATCAATGTTTGCTAAATTACCTTAATCACCAGTTTTTGTCTAGCAACCTATCCGCATCTGAAGTTTAATGTTCTATAACTTATTACTTAATACTTTGTGTGTCTAGTCTATTTTAATGTGGAGCTTTTCTCCCTGGGCCTCTACTGAAAATGGACATATATCCAGCTAGACTAGCCTGGTCAACAAATGTAAAATAAAATAAAATAAAACAAATAAATAAATGTGAGACCATCACTTAAACAGAAGTAATATTTCACAATTTCCCCGAAGAGCACACTAGGAACCCAATCTATAACCTAGGACTGGACTGTATACTTCTGTCCACCCCAGTGTAATTCCTTATTTCACACTTCAGAGCAATGTGTCCCAGTTTAAGACCTCCGATGCACTCGCACTTTAATAAATTGAATGTCACACATCTAAACACTTCTGGAAAAGCCTGAAATAGATTTCCAGCTGGTTCCTTTTCCCAAATAATATGGTAAAACACTGCCACCAACCAGAGCATCTACATGCCCTTTCAAAGAGGTGTCCGATTATTAAAATTGTGTATTAAAACAAATAGCAGCAAATTACCTAAAGTAGCCAGGCTTTTGAAGTGGCCTGGGAATTATCTAAGCAGGTATAAGCACTCTCAAATCACTAAGGAATTCACTGATTGACCATCCACAATGTAAGATAATAAAAATATTTAATAATAAGCAAAATGATTGAAAATATAAAACAGTAATTTCAATAAACAAACAGAATTCAGTCACATGAAAATAAAATTAATTCTGAAGGATAGAATTCCATCATTTAAAAAAAACTCTTTACTATAATTTCCTATTTAACTAAAGACCATGGTCCCTGATCTGAATTAAATATTACAACAGAGCAAAGGCAGGCTTAAAGTTCTTGGTGAGTCTTTGTGCAGCCACTGCTCAGTACAACTGTGAACTGAACAACACACTATGAACTCAACTGCACACAACTGAACAACTACTTCTACAGATTTCAGCTGTCTTCAGCAGGCTCTTTTATAGACTAGGTTAACTGTCTCAACTGCTCCAGTTCTTATTTTCATTTCACTGTTTGAAAATCAAAGACAGCTTTTTATTAAAGTTCCTTCCTGTCTTTTAGTCTCTAAAAGTAAACACTGAGCAACTGCAAACATTCCAATGACATAATCTGCAGGTCAGCTGACTTTGAGACAGCCTGCATTTAGAATCACCTTTACAAACATGAGTTAGACATGTAACAGAACACTGTTCATCTTTTAAAAATGTCCTGTACAAACAGAGCATCAATCAACATACAAGAACCCATCCACAATATCATAACTAATCAGGCTGCCATATAATACACAAGCTAGTCTGAAATTCTGTAAAAGACATGCTAGCCCAGATGACAGTGTCTAATTTTTTCACAGTACTGAAAGAGAAAAGGATAAAAAAGCACTGATTATAAAAATTGCAACATCCAGTGACAATAGTGTCTCACATACAGAAAGACACAGTTATACAATATCAAGACACGGAATCCAAAATTAGAGCAATGTGGAATAAGGACACCCACATAGTTTCAGTGGTATTGAGAGTAACTGGGATAATGAAGAATTTTTAAGCACATTAAAAGATTCTGTAAATGTGTGTAACCCAATATAGATAACAGAAAGACCATTCCAGGTACATTGCAGGTGCTGAGCAGCACACACTTGGCAAACATCTAAGACTGAAACAAAACTAATTTTGCTAGCTTTAATTTTAACCTGACTTGGGAGTTGATTTCATTCCTTTCATAGTATTAAAACATTCTAAACACATGGAAGAATTAAATAAATGGATGGCTACTCAGGACGTCTGTGGCTTTATCAGGCAATCTTTGAGGAGCAAGGGACATTAGTCAATAACTACTGAAACTGACAGACACACATACTCAGAGTGCAGACTACCAAACAAGATAGCACTAAAGATTAAAAATAAATAAATAAACAGGACCCAGGGACAGGAAATAAAGCTATTTGATGGAGGTGAGAACTGCAAGCCAAGGAAGTGTTAACACTCAAAGTTGATGTATCAGTTTAAGATGACAAACAAAACAAATTCATGTCCACAGTATTTAGAGCAGAGGTCCAGGCTCTTATAGGTCTTGATGAAGTATACGTTCTGAGAATGGAAACTCTGAGAACAATGTTGGTTCCCTGAAAATTAATAGAAAATTGAAGAAGTACAAGAAACTACTGGAGAAGACCTATCTGACCACAACTGGAAATCAAATATTGAAGAGAATGAACTGCTGAAGCTAATTAGGGACTTTTAGTAGCCCTAAATAGTACTCTACAGGTAGGCGGCTAAACTTGTATAAAACCTTTTACTAAAGGACATAGACAAATGAATTGGCCAACACTGGTATTAACATAAAGTGTCAGTATATTAAGGCTAATTCTTTAATAACAGATTACAGCAAACAGTTTTTGTTCATACATTGTCTGAACTGAATAAAGGTAATACATAGATTTAAAAATGTTAATGTACATAGATTATCACTGAACCACTTACTACTGGTGTAGAGAAGTAAAACTAGAAAATGCTTTATATGTTATAATGCTCATAAATGTGGACTCTGGAATAGTAAAGCATATGTAATAATAAAGACAGGTCTCCCAAGGTTATATTTTGAAGTTGAAGGATACAGTATTGCCGAATTTGGAAGTTAAGGAATGAAAGGTTGCATATACGCTTGCAAGAGATATTGAGCTAAGCTGAACTAATTTAAAGATGGGTTGAGGGAGTGCCAGAGAAAGCAGAGACTTTAAACAAATTCTTGAAGGCAGTTGCTTTAAAATACATAAAACAAGGCATTATATGCTAGCCTGTAAGGGGTACAACTATAAATATACAACCTGAGTATCCTAATCAGGACATGAACTATATTTATTTGGGCTCAGAAAGCTGGTAGTGGTATGTGCAACTTAAATGATAGGGGAAGGACGGTTGAACTACAGATAAGACTGCTTGTGTCTCTCACAAGAAACTAGACTATGTATTCTAACTATGCATAGTGATATGTGAGGTTGTGCAACAGTTCAGAATAAGGGAATTAGTCAGAAAGTAAAGGAAAATGACAGATGTGGGAGGTAGAGGTTGAGAAGTAAATGAAAAGTCAACATGGGAACAGACAAAATGAGTTAAAAAGTTTATTTCTACCTGGGATAAACCAAATGAGGTAGAAAGCTAAGGAGCAAGCTGTAGAACTAAAATGAGACAAAACAGCAGGAATCGATATCTTTATCAGTACTGATGACACAAGGGTGCTCACAATATAAATGGGTAATATCAGATGTTGCTGCAGTTATCAAGGGATGGAAACAGAACCAAAGAATGAAGGGGGACCAAAAACTAGATTATGCATGAAGGATCAAAACAGTAAATGGAAATCTAGGGTAATAATTATATACATGATTACAGAATGCCAAAGAAAGCAATATAAGGGGCTGCCATAAACAGACAAGAAATGGAGCCTCAGATAAATAAATACAAGTCTCTTGAGCAAGAGGGAGATGATCCACATTTGCCAAAACTTTTTTATTCATGGAAACTGAAGCCTAAGTAGGATCCCATGTGTACAATTGTTGAAAAGGCTGTCTTGGCTTTGCTTTGAGATCAGGGCTCAGGAGCAAGGAGGGATCAAGGTGAAGTTGATAGGAATGAGATGAATATTAGGAAGGAGGGATGGTAATGTATCTGTTTTCTGACATTGAATGTTGGAGAATGTTCTCTTGTAACAAAAAAGAAAAAGATGACTGAAAATCCAGTGTGAAGGTAGAGACGCTGGACTTTTTCTTTAAAATTTTCACGACTGGTAAAAGATCAGAAATGCAATAGGAGCAAATAAAGGGAAGTAGATTGGCTTAGAAAGAGTTTTTAATTTATCCAGGACTTTAGGAAAGGAAGAGACAGCAATGGCTAATCTGGAAATATAAAGTCAAAGACAGCTGGGTGAAATGTGGACTCTGTGTATGAAGTATACAAACTTGATTTGAAATTTAACTAGTATGTGCAAACTTTAGTAGAACCTGTTTTTGCTGATGTCTGTGGTTATCTGGGTGGGAAAAAAAAGAATAAAACCAGAAATATAAAGTTTGTTAGTAGCAATACAGGATGGGGTTGGAAAGACCTGTAGAGAAAAGTACACAGGAAAAGGAAAGAAGATGCCTTTACCCAGAACTACTTGGTTCAAGTCAGTCACTTGGATGACTTTCTGAGTAGAAGAATGACATATGATATGACAAAAGAGGTGGGAATTGAAGACAGAGTCATATCAGACCATGCACCTGGAGAGAGAAATAAGGAAGGGAATCGGCAGAGCTTAGGTTGGGACTAGGCATGCTGGAAATGAAAGATAGGCAGATGTGTAAATTACTGAGGGGACAAGGTCACAAATGACAACATAAAGGGCAGAGACAAAACTATTTTTCTGGTGGAAAAGAGTGAAAGTGACTAGGAAATAAAATATATGTTTAGAAAAAAAATAGCTGGCATAAGAGGCATGACTACCTGACTGATTTAGAGAAGAACGTGTTTAAGGCCCAAGAGGAGTTATGGGAAGCCAAGAAGGATAAAGAAATGCAGAAGAGAGAAAACATGAGGCTGCAAGTAAAAGCACAAGGAGTAAAGTTAGAGAAACTGAAACAGGAGACAACATATTAGATGGAATTCGGGTGGGTCTAGGGAAAACACCTCAATTAGCTATTCAGCCAGAAAGAAAGTACCTTTTGCAAGAAAGAGGAAGAAATTACGGAGGGTTTAAAAGCCTTCTATGTGAAAGTTTTTGGGCAACTTATGTAGACTGGATTCAGTATTAGAAATGAGACATTCCAGAACCCACATATAGGGTGACCTATGAGGAGTGAAATAACTTAGCCAAGCCTATCACTACACAGAGAATATTCAGGTCCATTCACAAGATGATGTCATGTAAGGTGGGAGTCTTCAAAGGTTGAATCAGGTAAGGAGATCCCTTCTTAAGGATGTTAAGACAAGAATTTAATGTAATTGAGTTAAACAGGGCTGTAAATGAGACCATGAAATCAGCCATGGTGGTGGAATTCCCCAAGGTTGGAATGATTTGCTAGAACCTAATAACTGTAGACCCAGTTCTTTGATAAATACATACAGTTATTATGAAATGTACAAGTTATGAAATTCAATGCAATTCTCCTAAGACTTAAGACCATCTGGATGGAGCTTTTTGAAGCAGTGGCAAGACATAGATGCCTGTCAGTATTATGGGATTTTAAGGCAGTTAAGAAAGAGGGACACAAATATTCAAGAGATTTTTTTTATTTCAGCTATTACAGTGGAGATACATGGGGGGATACTTTTATTAGTTTCTTTGTTTGTTGTCCTTGGTGGTGTTTCCATCAGTACAATGAAGGTTGGGCCAGAATTAGAAGTATTAATGAATGTAGGAGTTGTAGAATATGTGAAAATCAGGAGAAGTAGTGGTACCAGCTAAGGGTGCCCACTATCCCCAGGCTTTCTATTTTTAGTTATAGAAGAAATACCAAGCAGAATAAAACAAGTTCTGAAACAGCATGTAAGAGAAGAAGGTATGCTTTTATATATCTCTGTAAATTAATATCAGAAGCTCTACCAATAGCACTTGAGTTAAAATGCTGGCTATTTAACTGGTTTCAGAAGAAAGCAGGATTACAAAACAAGAAAAAAGTGAACTTTATTAATATGGATAGTGAACAATAGAAAAAGGGAACTTGTCACATATTCCACAGAAAATAGGCCCACACTTTCTGGAACTTGAAGTGAGTAGCATATGAAAAAACAGAGTTCAAATGAATCTAAACAACATTGTGAGTAAAATCCATTTGCAACAGAAAAGAAGGGAAGGTGAAGTCTGTGGAGTACATTAAATTATTCAAATGCATGATGTTCCCCTTTGTTTCACATGTAATTATGGGTCTAATGTTTTTTCTTCTAGAATGGAGCTACAGAAGATACAAAAGTAGACAAAGAAATGGATTGTTGGACCATGAGGAATATGAATTATGATTAGAGTGAGACTGGGGACAGTGTAGAGGTGGCTGAAATCTTCCTCATTTCCTAAGGCTTTCCTTAACATGTCAGTTTTTAATTATTTGGCATGGAATTAGGTATACTCTGCCTCCAGACAGAGAGTGGATTTGGGGGCAAATCAGGAGGGAGAAGTGAACTACTGTCAAGAAAGGTAATGTAAGGAAAGCTGAATGTGTTTAGAAACTCAGCGACAGGTAGAAGGGAGTAATGAAATGAGGGATGTATTTGGGAAGGCCAGTAATGAGGAAACAGTGGAGATTCTTATGGGTGAGTAGTTTCTAGGTGGAAAAGTTGTTGCAAAACAGATAAATTAAAATAAATGCAAGTTATTTGAAGCATGCCAGAAGGGAACAGTCTAGTATCTTATAAAGAGTGAATGAATCCTCAGGGAGGACTGGTACATTATAGAAGATTACAAGAATGTTATAGTTTTAGGCAGGAATGGAGACATAGGAAAAGATCCCTCCCAGTTTCCTTACTCAGTTTATCAGCAAAAGTATCTCTTTTCAAGTCTACCTGTCTTGAGAGTAATTGCTTGTGCACCATTGCCATTTAGACACTACAAAATCATGAAATCCTTAAGACAACAATCACTTTCCCTAAACTAGTCAGACAGCATTCTGTCATCCCCTTCTAAGTAGCCTAACCAGCAAAGTTTGACATATAATGTGTTTATAGCCTTTCCCTCCATAAACCCACCACATAGCCTTGTGCCATAATAGACATGCAGTACCATTTATAATGATGTGTAATGTTCATGTTTAAGACTTGTACCTCAGTAGCCATACTGCACCAAACTGGCCACACATTCCCTCTAATTAGCCTACACAGGCTCTGAGAGTCTGGCTAGTGTCATTCTGTAGTCTTGCTCTACAGTGCTAATGTCTTTCAGTGCTGGAACCCATTTGTTGTAGCTGTAGTCTGTCAAGCTTTCTGCACAACTCAGCTGTAAACCAGATTCTGGTTCAGGGTATTTCCTATGTCTCCTAGTGTTTCTAAATATATATATTTCCTAAATCAGGTGACTTTCAGTCTGCTACCCATCCATAGCACAGGGGTAAGAAACTGTACCATTACTGTTATGCAGAATGTGACTTCTTGGATATCTAATGCAAACTGTACCACCACCACCATATTGCCACTAGTGAACCGTTTCCACTTTTACAGTGGACTTGCATTAATGCTCTCTTCCAGCAAAGCAAGATTTGATGCATGCTTCTACTCCAACTGGTTATTACTGAACTATGCTTCACTTAGTCAATCTTCTGGGATGATGGTATATGGATTTTAGGAAACATCTAGCTTATGTGTACTGTTATTGCCTTCAATGTAATATTCTAATTAGAAGGCTGCTGTTACCCTCGGAAATTCCAAGCACATTCCTGGATCTGTGGTTATTACAGCTGCAATTTGTAGATGTAACTGCAGAATTGCTGAGGCATGTCACCACAGCCTTCTAATCAGAATATTACAAATTAATGTAACTGGTATGATGCAATATTATAAAGTGCAGTAAGCTACTAAGAACTGAGATGGAAATCATATGTACCTATCAGTAGCTTTCCCTTGTTTTTTTTTTTTTTGTGTTCTTGGATCTTGTAAGGATTGTTTGCCTGATAGCTGATGAGAAAACATATTGTCTTGATAAAAGAAGAGTCAGAACTCTTCTCCATGCTTCATTTCAATTGTGACCTAAATGTGGATTTCACAAGAGAAATATTTCAGTGTCTTTTTGTCTGAGAGTTTGATTTAGTTTAGCAACTATGCTAATCACTTAATTGATTTGCATATTATGCAGTGACAGCAGAGGGAAAACACTACTGGTCATCTCAAATATATACACATACACTCACTCTCACTGCTTTGTTTTTTTTTTGGAGGGGGAGTTTCAATGCAGTCATAATAGGCAAGGTTAGTAGACCTAAGCACAAGATACTGGATACCTGCCTTTACGCTATGGTGGCTTCATTTTCCATGTGAGCTAATTTAGTATTCCACATCACTGTCCAAATTATGCTCCCTCTTGGGTCTCCTGGGAATATTTGCAATTTTCCTCAATTTTGTTGCAGCTGCTGCTTCACTGTCACATGCCAAAGTATCATAGGATAAAAAAATGGAATGCTGATGACAATAAAATGTTGGAACACTCAGTGTCAGGTGTTTAAAGCAATGTGTTGACTGCATATATTTGAAGGCAGATTTCCTATACTCTTACCATCTCTCTGCCTCTGCCTTACATTCAGTCAGTCAGTACTTATGAACAGTAGTTTCAATACTTTTGTCCACATTTTATAAAACAAACACCAACATTATGCCTTTAAATCTCACTCCTATAAATGTGTTTTACAGGGTGTCATTTATGAATTTTATGTATTAGAGCTAGAAAGAACATTGCATGATAAAGCAATAACCCACGACTGGGTGTGAGTAATGCTGGTTATATCCACGGTTGTCGTGGTTTGGTCATGTGGGTCATTGCTATTATATATACAGTGACATTATTTAAAAAAAAAGTTACTGCTCTTCTGGGTTTTCCCTGGTATTCTGGGGCTTCCTTGATGTACTGCGCATGTGCATGGTACTTTCTTTCCCACGCTTACGTAGTATATCAGTGCTGTGTAAAGAAAGCGTAGTATATCAGTGCTGTGTAAAGAAAGCAACAGAGAAAGGAAGATCTCTGTTGTTTTTTTTTTTTTTTTTTTAGTTTAGTTTTGTTTTTTTTTTTAATTAAAAAAAAAGAAATCTGGAGACTTTCAACGTATGGGAGAAACAAGACAGAGAAAATATAAGGATAATCAGGTATGTTTTCAATAAACAGGAGAAGTTCATATTTGCCAAGCTCCTTTCATTGTTTTAATGTTTCTGAGCAAACTTCAGTGTTGCGTTTATGGTCAAGAGTGTAGTGTTTTCTTGCTTATGGGTGGTTATTAATTATCATCAGAATGTCTGTTCTGATTAACACGTGTGTAGTGAGAAAATTACATTTTCTTGTTACTCATTCTAGCATTTTTATACTTAGAGCAGTTTTGATTAATTAAGTCGATTATGATTAGTTTTAATATGATATATTTATGGATTTCTTCCATTGGTATATGCTCGATTTACAATGGGTACGCTGATTTGGCTAACCAATCGGTGTGCTCATTTTTGAATGTTAATGGCCAGTCATTGTATAATAAACATTAACTATGACTGCTTTATCAATAATGTTTCACTAGTGAAAAATAAAGGTGTACAATTTCTTGTTACTACTTAATTTTAAACAGAATATTCAGTTTTATGGCAAGTGATTCATACTTAGTCAATTAAGCAAAAATGAACCATTGTTAATGATCAGAAACTGCAGAAATCTCCAAACGAACCCATCTGACTTCTAGAAACATTCAAGGAAACATCAAAGAGTAAGGCCAGTTTGCCCTGAGTGATGAGATTCTACATCTTGATTTCAAAGTCTTTTTTTTTTCTCCTAAGGCTTAAGAATTTAAGTTAGATTCTGAAACCTCCCCACACATCAGGATCACCATGTTCTTGTTTTCAATAATTAGACTCTGTACTGCATTATGTTCTCTTGAAGATATATGTTGTTTTAAGGGATGACTAATCTTATAGTATGGTCCTTAATTCACTGTCTACATGTAAAAATGGATGAATTCCTCTTGAAATCCTCTCATGGACTGTTGAACCACCAATGTGAGACAGTGTCGTCCTAAAGAAAATCTCAGAATTCCCTCTTTTAAGACCACCAGCACAAATATTAACATTTCATTCTCCCTCCTGTCAGAAGAATGTGTGTCATACCTTTCTCATCTGGGGTTACTTAATTTGCCACATAGAATGAAAGAATATCTATAGTGTGGGCAGCTATACTGATGGGTAGCTCACTGTGAAGATACCACTGACCTCCCTAATGCTTCTTGCTGTGAATCATGATCTGCAGTATATTAATGTTTTTGTAGCATTTCCAAGTCTGTTTTTTGTTGTTTTTCTGTTAATTGGTTTACTAGATACTTGGTTTACTGCAAGTTGATTCCATTTTTTGCTGTTCATAATTTGTAGCACACATGGTTTCCTTTTTTGCTGCTTTCTTGCATAGTAACTTGCATTTCAAATTGCTTGTTTATCTGGGTGGAAGAATGCTACAGCATGTCATACTGTTAGTTCTCCTGTTAGGGTCTCAGTTGGGGTACGTTCAGTATGGAGTCTGCATCTCCTCTCTGCGTCTACAATAGCTTTTGCAAGGATCTTCAGTTTCCACCCACACCCTAAAGCTATGTCAGCTGCCTGTAAGTGTGTGTGTGTGTGTGTGTGTGTGTGTGTGTGTGTGTGTGTGTGTGTGTATATATATATATATATATATATATATATATATATATATATATATATATATATATATATATATATATATATATATACATATGCATGCTCATGTGGCAATGAATTGATGTCCTGTTTATGCCATTCTAAGCCTCACTCCCAGTGCTTGCTGCACTAAGCTTCAATTCACATGCCAACCTGAATAGGATAAAGCAGGTATTGCCAAATGAATTAATGAAATTAGCATTGTTATGTTGTTGTTCTGACCTAGATACAAAGAGACAGCACAGAAAACAATGATTGTTAAGGTTCTTGCTCTAATCTCCATGGTCTTTTACCTCCTGAACTTGAGCTGTAGCTGACTCACATGTGAACAAACTTTCTACAACCTTCCTAAGAAGCCGTAGGGATTGTTTTGATGACACACCTTTTATTCACCTGTCCAAGGCTGATTTGTACAGCAAGCAATGTTTATCTCCCACCTTGTCACTCCAAGACTAGTTTTGCTTTAAATTACTATACAATACACATGTCAAAACAGACAGCTGGTGTCTGAACTCCAGATGCACATACCAGTTACACGGAGAAAACACAGTCACAATCCAAAGAACTCCAGCACACTTATCAGTCAAAAAACACTGTTGCCTTTTTTAGTTGTCTTAAATAGTGCCCCATACCTCACATTATATACTCAAATTAAAACAAATTCAAAGCCTTGCCCAAGAAAAATGCATATGTTCATACATACATTTGAAATGTCATTAAAAATTGCTTCTTTTCTTGACTCATAAGTATAAAAAATATATAGTGGAGCCATAGATCACCTGTTGATAAAGTATCAATAAATGAGTACATTGAAAATAAATCTTTGAATAGTCACAGGCAGTAAAACGTTTTAATAACATCCATTTAAACATGCAGAATTTCATTCTGATGGCACCTACATAGCAAAGAATATTTTATGAAATTTAAAATGTATGTAAATGTCATAAACATTAACTTAAAACATATACAGATCAACTGTTTGGAGCTGGATTTCCTGGATCTGTAGCCCAATAAAACACAGGACATAAAAGTGTTCAGCAGACATTGGGAGCCCACACACCCAGCAGCAAAAATACTTTATCCCAGCATTTTACTGCAGACATAATTTTCAACTCCTGTTGGGTAGATATCCTTTTTACCTGATTGTTTCATTGTAATGCTGCATAGGATGGTCTCATAGTGTGGGACATCATTTTGAAGTAGTCTGGGTCCATATAAGTGCCAATCTTTGTTAAGAATTCTACTCCTGGTCATTATATAGTTGCTGCATGCTCTCTGCATATTAAAGGCACACACACACACACACACACACGCACACACACACACACACACACACACACACACACAAACAGTGTTTGAACCTAGCTCTTCAGTAGGCCTTAACGTGAGTACAGCTTACTGAAAATGCAGCTGCAAGAGTCGATCTACACTGTACTATATTTTTGTTGACAACTATCTGAGCACACAGTAATTTAATAAACTTTTTTATCTTTATGTCAAATGGGTATCTGGTTATTATTCTGATCAGATTGCTGCCACAACACTGTACGTGCATTAAGAGATTGAGCATCCCTGGGGGCTGTGTAAATGAACAACGGCTACCCATCTGATGTACTCTACACTGGTTAGTAAGCATGACAATGCAAACAACAGAAGCAACATAACAGTGGCATGGAAGCAGAAGCATGTAGTGGTTCACCTCAATATCGATTCAAGCTTGGCCTTAGTGTCCTTTGGTGCTGACGTAAAAACAGCAGCACATAATATATACATTTGCTTTCCTGGACAAACCTGTAGTAATACCTGATTTGAGAATGTGACATTATTCTTGTTGTATTTGAGATTGGGGTTTTCATGTGGCCTTTATTACATTGCTGTACCCCATGGTAAGGGCATCTTGCACTCATAAATACACAGTGGTCAGTTAATGCTGTTACATTTTCCTAATAGTATACGTACTTAGTCATTGCTGATACCTTTAGTTGCTCATGCTGGATTTATTAAACTGATGTGTATGATGAACCTGAATATTTTTAATGCCTGCCTAATGTGCAGCTAATTTAATTGACATTGATTGTACCTTCTGTAGGAATATTTGATAGCGCTCATTCATATCAGTTGCTTAATATGTGATAACTAGAAGAGTCCTTTTCCTAATCTGTTCTAATGTGCTTGACAAATGTGTGGTATGCCTTAATTGAAACCGACAGTATGTAATATAAATATTTTGATAATATGCTCTAGCATCAATTAGCTCGCAGATTTCATGTCAACAGAAGAACTTCAAAGTCATAGATACTGTGAGCTCTCTCTACTCCTTTTTTGATATTAACCACTGCATGTACTTACATGCCTGTGCAGTTCTCCTTATCTGTAATTACTGACCCGCTGCTTTGCTGAATACATGCAAACACATTTTCTGTTGCTTATGATACTTTTATATTTCTCTTTTACTTTGATTTATCTTTGTATTTGTCTCTTTATTTTGTCGAGACCCATCCAAAATCCCTTACTTGAGCTTAACAAGAGACTGGGCCAGCACTTTGCTTCCCCTAAAGGATAATTTGCATTCATTCTGGAAAAATGGAGCCAGTGTCTTGTCCCTTGACAAAAAGATCAATATTGGACAGTTAACATTTGATTTTAAACATATTGTTACCATAATGGCAGCTTTAACTTTACCACAGATATGCAAAGAACAAGTTCCTTTTCCATTATCAATACCAACAAAATATTTAGTATTGGCCATGCCATCACCAGTGAAAGATGGGGTGGGGCACTTTGTTGCTTGCAATTGCACAGCTTTTTTGTTGGAAAACATTTAGATTTTGATTTTATTTTATTTTTTTATTTTTTTAACTGTGGTATAATCACGCCATCAGGGGTGGGGGGTGCTATTTTAGATAGCCCAGGATGGTAATTCACTTTTACTACCGATGCACACATTGAGGAAAAACAGTCACGTTATTTTTTGTATTTATTTTTGCTGCATTTGTCTGCTAGAGTTCTTTCTGTGTATTGATACAGTGTAAATAAACCAGAGCGCCCCTATGCAGATATGATTCTTAGCCTTCCCTTTTCCATTACTTATCACCACGCGTCATGATTATTTCAGCCTTTACTATTTTGGGGTCTTTCCAAGTTTGACAGTATAGCTCTGCCAACACCCTAATGACCCATACATTTCCCCAGTCCCCTATCTTGCTGATACTAACATTCCAAATAACTCCACATGGGTCATCTTCCCTTCAAAGGCAGACAGGTATTCAGTGACCTCATTTTATATCTGCGCAGTGAAGGTAAGATGGGAGTGTCAGCTGGCTGTCCTCTGTGGCTGTCTCTGCTGTTCTTGAATTATTTCATGCAATGACATAGTTGTGATGCTCCCACGTCACTTTTTTGCTCACTTAGGTGTGTCATATGATATAGCTATGGCCACACAATTTATGATCTGGAGGGATATTTTTTTGTTCACCATCAGAATATGTTCCTGTACTGAGATGTGATCCATCTCTACCTATCTATAAGAATGTGGAACAGTTTCCATACAAGTGCTTGTGATGTATTCTTTCCCTGAGAAAATGAAAAAACATCCAGGGTAAAGTGTTTCTCTAAGGAAAATAACTAATAAGTAAAAGAATAAAAAGAGGCATACCACGACTATCGAAGCTGACCCTCTATTCCACAAGTAAGTGCTTTCACGTCACCAAAGGCGCTTCATCAGACTTTCCACAACACAAAATAGCAAACTTCTTAAATAATGGTTCAAAAATTGTTGAGCCAATGAAATTACACATAAAAACAGGAAGCTCATTAATATTTAAGTGTTTAAAAATACACATATAAAAACAGACAAAACTATATAAAATACATAATAATGAGCTATAATCAAAAATCCTTGTTTGCATTTCATATAAATAACATATAAATCTACTTTAAAATCACATTATAAAAGGCTTTATCATAAATAACTTTATTAAAAACAATTCTACTATTCGATTACTTAAGCCGTAACACAAACCACATATATCTAAACTAGTCATTGTATTAATGAGACAAAGAGCGATCTGCTAAAAATGATTTTAGTGAAATCCTCTCATTCAGACCATGACCCTTGTCTGCTTGTAACTTGATTATCCATCTACCTTCCTGTTTCTCCATATGAGTCTTAATATTACCGAGTCCCACTGTTCTACATACCATATGGCTAGTACCATGTTGCTAAAGCATTCCTTTCATCCAACTTATTAAAGGCATATATGTGTTCCCTGATTTTCTCTCTCAGTGTCCTATTTGTTTTACCCACTTAGAAACATGTGCAAGTCTGGCAAATTGTTAAATACACCAAGTCTCTTGATTTACAATCTGTATATTGATTAAAGTTGTATGTTTGTGCTGTATCTGGGTGGATAAAAACATTGCAATTAGCTATATAGGGACATCTCTCTGTGGTAGCATCGGCAGAAGGCTCCACAGATGGAGGCAACGTCTTCTCTGTTGGGTGTTGATAGCTCTTGTTGCTTCTTATCACTGCAGTGGTATACGACTTGACGTCAAAAGGTGGTGCTTGCCCTGAAGCAAGAGTACGATTGGTGGAGAGCTGAGAATCAATCTCTCTAGTCTGCGGTGCTTGTCTCGGCCATGAGAACACATTCCCATTCAAAAAGTCTAGGGAATCTTTCTAACTTCTTCCTTTTAGCCTATAATAATTTATTGTCCAAGGCTACAATTAAAAGAGCCAGTTGTGAGGAGGAAACATATTTCACCTGAACCGGTGGCTTTGACCTCCACGCAGGACTTTTCTTTTTCTTTTCTGCTGCCCTACAAACCTGTCATGAAACCAACCTGGAGCCCAGGCTACTCAGGGAGGAAGCGGAAAACATCAGAAGAGAGACACAAGTTTCAGAGGAAGATTCTAAAACTGGTGCCCAAGGTTTAACTTTTAATTTATCTAAATATACATTAACAGATTCTGAGAGGATGGTTTTGGATAAAGGGGTTGTCCTTTATTCCATCACAGAATGTTGATGTTTCTGACATTGTAGTTGATCTGAAATGTTTTTCTAGAAATGTATGTTTAAAGCTTTTGTATGCAGATGAAAGTAATGAGGCACGTAGTAATGAGAATGTTTTTAGGAAACCCTCTGTTTTCATACCACAGTTACATCCACTTCTTGATTCTTTTGAGAAAGCATGTGAAAAAGATTTGTTGAATATGTTTGAATGTCATAAGGTTGATTTTAAACCTGATTTCTACTATTTAAATTCCTCAGAAAGAGAAGCACTACAGACTCTATGTGCGAATGACCAGATAGTCGTTAGACCTGTAGACAAAGGGGGTGCGGTTTTTGTGTTAGATAAAGATTATTATATAACAAGTATGGGAAACATGTTATCTGATAGCAATGCATATAGAATACTTACTTATATACAACTGGATAAAGTTATTAAAAATGTCCACAGTGATTTGTATGACATGATGATGTGTGGTATTTTAGATATGGACATCTATAAATATTTTTTGGTAGAGAAACCCTTAATACCTACACTCAGGGGGCTACCCAAGATCCATAAAACCACAAATAACCCCCCTTTAAGACCTATAGTGTCAAGCAAAGGTTGGCTAACTGAGCCCATATATATATATATATATATATATATATATATATATATATATATATATATATATATAAAAAGCTGAGACCTCTGGTAGAAACCACTGATTCTGTCTTAAGGGATACGCAACAATTTTTAGAGACATTATCTAATTGTGAAGTTACCACTTTTGACTATATGGTGACTTTAGATGTTAGGTCACTCTTTACAAGTATTCCCAATGATGTAGGAGTTGATTACCTGAGACTGCTCCTAAATGATAAAGGCACATCTGGAGATGATGTGATAAAATATACCATGTTAATGGATTTAATTCTGAACAACAATGTATTTGTATTTGATGCTACATTTTTTTACAGATAAATGGCATAACAATGGGGACACCCTGCGCTAATTGGTATGCCAATGCTGTAATGGCGTATTGGGAAAGTGCTTATGTTCTTACTAACATACATTATACTAGCAATATAATTTATTATAAACGTTTTGTGGATGATGTGTTTTTGATTTGGAGAGGCAATGCTGATGCCTTGGAAGAGTTTATTTCATACATTAATGGGACAACACAGTTCCTGACTTTCACGGCCAAGTGGTTTGGGCACCTGATAAATTTTTTAGATGTTGATTTAATGATAGAAGGTAACACCATACATACAAAGGTGTTTAAGAAGGAATGTAGGAGGAATGCCTTACTACATTGTAATAGTATGCATCCTCCACATATATATATATATATATATATATATATATATATATATATATATATATATTTATATGAACATTATTAAAAGTCAAACTCTTGAGACATTCAAGACTTACTAGTAATGATAATACCTTACAGGTGACACCTCAAGAGATGAGAGAAGAGTTTGTAGATAGGGGTTACCATTTGCAGGATCTAGAGACCATGCAAAATTTAGATAGGACAGGGACAGGTAAACCTATGTTAGAAGGAATAGGATGACACATACTCCCCCAGTCAGGACAGCTCAAGACTAGGTACATAAAGTTGTGATCCCTTATACCAATAACAACAAAAAAGTTTTAGGAGTGATAAATAAGAATTGGAATATTCTATTATTAGACGATAGAATAAAACAGATTGTGGGTGAAAGACCAAGGATGTGTCATAAGAACACCAGATCCCTTAAGAGATTACTTTGTTATGAAACCTACAATCCACAGAGGATGCTGGGTTCAGTGAGAAAGGGGACTTTTTTATGTTGTGGTTGTAATCAGTGTCCTTATATAGCTAATTGCAATGTTTTTATCCACTCAGATACAGCACAAACTTACACCTTTAATCAATATACAGATTGTAAATCAAGAGACAGTGTATTTAGCAATTTGCCAGACTTGCACATGTTTCTATATGGGTAAAACAAATAGGACACTGAGAGAGAATCAGGGAACACGTATATGCCATTAATAAGTTGAATGAAAGGAATGCTTTAGCAAGACATGTGGAGTACATGGTACTAGCCATAGATTTACATGTATGGTATTAGAAATAGTACGTAGAACAGTGAGACTAGGTAATATTAAGACTCATACAGAGAAACAGGAAGGTAGATGGATAATCAAGTTACAAGCAGACAAGGGTCATGGTCTGAATGAGAGCATTTCACTAAAACCATTTTTATCAGATCACCCTTTGTCTCATTAGTACAATGACTAGTTTAGATATATGTGGTTTGTGTTAAGGCTTAAGTAATCAAATAGTAGAATTGTTTTTAATAAAGTTATTTATGATAAAGCCTTTTATAATGTGATTTTAAAGTAGATATATATATATATATATATATATATATATATATATATATATATATTATTTATATGAAAAGAGGACAGGGGTTTTCAATTATAGCTCATTATTATGTATTTTATATATTTTTGTCTGTTTTTATATGTGTATTTTTACTTAAATATTAATGAGCTTCCTGTTTTTATGTGTAATTTCATTGGCTCAACAGTTTTTGAACCATTATTTAAGATGATTGCTATTTTGTGTTGTTGAAAGTCTGATGAAGCGCCTTTGGTGACGTGAAAGCACTTACTTGTGGAATAGAGGGTCTGCTTCGACAGTCGTGGTGTGCCTCTTTTTATTCTTTTACTTATTCTTTCCCTGACTTTGTTCCTTTGTAAGTGCCAGGGCTTTCAGCTGACAGATTCTGTTTTAGTAGCATTGGAAGTTCACATGACACTGTAAACCTATGCTTCCACAATTAAAAACAGACCCATAATCCAGCTGGGCTAAGAAAATATTTTCACATAATCTTATAGCAAACATTATTTATTAGCTGAGATTTAGTGCTTAATTATTCAGCTTGTTTCCTAATAAATGAAGGAAGGGGCCAATCACATTTTCCCCTATGTCTGCCATCAATACCAAAGAGACGGGATTTTGGCCGCCTTCTTCTTTCACCAGCTTCTCTTTGACTGAACTGGGAGCAGACTTAAACTTCGAGCAAGGAGTATGAGTGAGGGAAAATGAGTGAATGATGAGGTTATCTGCATACTACAGTTCCCTGCTAATCCCAGGTCAAGTGACTGATACATAGAAAGAAGAGTCAGGGACCAACTAAAGATCCAGTTACAATGTTTCAAGTTCTCAATGAAAGTTGGATAGCGTTTGGTCGCTAAGTGTATCAGGGAGCATTCCAGCCTGGTTTATTTTTTTTCTGGGTTACTGAATGGTATACAATCCATTGAGGACAGGGGCTTTATAGAAATAGTACATATTGATGCTACGTTTGTAAGGACCTGACCAAGAATATTTTGTCCTCTAGTGGATTTCCTGACAATTTCTTCCAGGAATTTCTTGCTTATGATGCCTAAAGGTTTGTGCATATCCTTAATTTGAGGCATCAGTTTCCCAGTTAATCATCAGGTAATTAAAGTCAGGATGGTGGAGTTTATTTTTTATAGAAAGTTGAGCCAGAATACGTAGGAATCTAACATGGTTTTCAGTGAACATAGGGGGGTCCTGTAGCAAGCTATAAGCTGACAGTTGATTATTTGGATCTCAGTAAGTTATGTTTATGGGTCTTGTAATCTCCCTTGAGGTAATGCATCTCTAACTAATAAATATGGACAAGCCACCACATTTTCCATCAGGTCTAAAGGCATGATATGCACAAATTACAGATATAAAAGGAGTGCTTTCTGAGTATGTAAACCAAGTTTTGGAGCAAGACACACACACACATGAATGTGCTCCAAATTCATGAGGACCTCAAGGTCTGGTAGCATCTTTTGTTTAGACTCCAAATACCGAGGAGAGCCACCTTGATGTGGGGTTTTGCTTTACATGTATTACTACTAAATTTGGTAAGTCTGTTGTCTAAAAAGCATTATGGGGGTAGCAAGGGCTTCTGTTAGTCTACATAATCCTTGGAATAAGAGGTGTGATCCATCCCTTGCACAGCAGTTTTGATTGTTAAATATTTCATCCCAAACTGAGACATTATTTCATCCCAAACTGAGACATACTGGATTCCCATAGAATGACACCAGTTGTTTAACCAGTTGCTAAAACTAATTATCTTTTCCTTGAACATTTGGAATCAGTCTTGGTGGAGAATGGTATGATTCTGCTCAATACCAAGGTCTTTGCTGCATTTGTGACATGCATAGACAACTCTTACATGTCTCTTTGCATATCCCTCAAGGGTTTCCATACTAGGTTGTTTAGCCAAAAATGTACCACCACCATGTTATACTCTTATTTGTCTAGGTTATGGTCCCTGAGGACCCTTGAAATGTCTGCTATCTTGGCTCCTGAGAAACAACTCCTGCCACCTTGCTTTTTTCCTGCCTCAGAAAAATTAGTATACCCAACTATTAAGTCACCAATCCGTAATGCATTTTTATTTCTGTATGCTGAGTGTATCGCTGCAGTGGATTTGGGATAATATACCCCAAGGTGACTCTTCACTGTGGTTGTGCCAATATGTACAGGAAGTGTGCCTTTACTGCCTCCGGAAATGTCACATCATGATACAGCCATCTCTGCCATGCATACAGACCTTATACTCAGATTTTCTGCACTTCTGCAAATCCATTGATGGTATAAACATCTGCTCAAGACATCTTAATCTAATTTGGAACATCAACAGAACATGTTGAGGGATATATATATATATATATATATATATATATATATATATATATATACATACACACACACACACACACACACACACACACACACACACACACACATAAAAAGGAGAATAACACTTCTTGGAATCCTCTTTCTCTTCACAAAAAGTAAGTACTTTCCTTATTCTGTTCAAATGTAATCTGCATGAATGGAACCCTTGGTTTAGAACCCTTGCCCCTTATGGATAGGAGTAACTTATAAATGGTCTGCATGGCTCTTGCTATTCATACTTAAATTACAAGGTCTAAAGATTTCTTGGGAAATATGGGCTACACTTCTAAGTATCCTCCTGGATCAATAGCCTAACATGTACCTATGAATCTATACTTTTCACTTGTAGATTGGAGCCCCATGCCATTTCCTTTCCAACTTTTATCCAATTGCTATTTCTGTAGAGCTTTATTTTCTTCAAACAGAAATGCATGTACACCTAAGTTCTAACAGTGTGAAGTAGAAACAGCTGCTCTGAAATGTGGACAAGCAGCAAAAGGCATTATCACCTACATGCACATTAAACACTCGATACATATAACACACGTAAACACAGCATGTTACTCACTCATAAACATGAGCTGCATGCAGAACATCAAGAAAATGATGTACCATTATAGCAATAACCCACGCCTGGGTGTGGCTAATGCTGGATTTACCCACGGTTGGCGTGGTTTGGTCCCAAGGGCGAAGCCCGAGGGACCAAACAAAGCCAACCGTGGGTAAATGCAGCATTACCCACACCCAGGCATGGGTTATTGCTATATTATACCATGACATTATTTAAGAAAAGAAACTATTACTTTTCTTAAATAATGGCATAGTATAATGCCTGTTTGCTGCCCTTCTGCAGATGTCTGGCATCCGCGGCAGTTCTGATGTACTGCGTGCCTGCGCAGTACATCAGAGCTGTGGGCAAAAGCAATGGAGAAAGCAAGATCTCCGTTGCTTTTTTTTTAGTGTTTCGCTATGTTAAATGGGTTTAACATAGTGAGACAGCTTTAAAATAAGCAACGGAGATGTCCGTTGCTTATTTTAAAACTGTCTCGCTATGTTAAACTCATTTAACATAGCAAAACACTAAAAAAAATCAACGGAGATCTTGCTTTCTCCGTTGCCTTTTTTTAAAACCTGTCTTGCTATGTTAAATGGGTTTAGCATAGCGAGACAGCTTTAAAATAAGGAACGGAGATTTCCGTTGCTTATTTTAAAGCTGTCTCACTATGTTAAACCCATTTAACATAGCGAGACAGTGTTTTAAAAAGAGAGTTATACTAATGGAAAAAAGTCCAGGCGACCGGACCTTTTTCCATTAGTATAACTTGATTTACAACGGGCACGCTGGCCAATCAGCGTGCACGTTTTGGAATAATAATGGGGGGTCATGGTATAATACAAAGTAATCACTCATACAATTCACTGAACAAAGCAACTCATTTCACCTTTAAAAGGGACTACAAGGAATCTCAGCTTCCTGCAACTTGTATACCACCTGGCATTGAATGGAGATAAAAATAAATAAACCAGTGACATGTTGTGTAAAAAAGTAGATTATTGATTAAGACATTTGTCTCAAAACTCCATGTTTCAATCCAGTTCTCTGGTCACTGGTTAGTGATCACTGTCTGCAATTTACTATAATTATTCTCATCTTGTTTAGCTGCGGTGAAAATAATTGTAACTAAAATATGTCTAGTGATAGCACTGATCAGTGTCAAACTTCTTCAAAAAAAATGCAGATTACCATAGAATCCATTTTTTGGTTTTCTGTAGAGTACAAGTCCCCCTTCAATATGGGACAAGTCCTCACACCTCCACTAATTATTTTTGTATACACTAAGTCCAAGGCTGAAGAGTTTTGTCAAAAAGGTATAAAACAAACAAAATATCAACTTTTCCTTATCTGACATTATAATCCAAAACAATGTGACAGATGGAGTTCCCATGTATTACAACGTAACTGACAAAATCATGCTATACTGTGGGCTCACAAAATGGCCTGTCATTCTGTGTGGAGTTTCCATGCGTTTTCTCCACATACTAATATTCCCTCCCATTTATCAAAAAAATGTAAATGACTACCCTAAATTGTCAATAAATATATATATATATATATATATATATATATATATATATATATATATATATATATAGCATTTACCAAGTAATGACTGAAAAGTGTCAGAATAGACTAGCTCACTTTTTCTTTATTTGATAACAGGAATGAATAAGCAAACATAAAATAAACTCTCCAAGACGCACAAACCTCAGTTAAGTTTTTCCAAATAGGTGTTCTTTAATAGCATGCTAACTGTGACTGCAAATGTGCTGAGTGTAATGTGGCTGTGTCTTTTTCATCGATGTACAGTGTTGTACCTCTCCATCATGTGTAAGTGTGGTGGAATCAGAGGAATGTGCTGCAGGGACAGGAAACAGAACCACATGGGCATTGCATCTTTTACAAAGGTACACTGTATATTTAAGCAAAAAAATATTTGTATGTACAAAGCTTAATCTGGGATTGGGGTTCACACAATGGTGATCCTAGGCTGTAGCACTGAGGCTTAGGCATCCTTTGCATTTTTGATGTTCTAGTAAATTTAAATGACTCAAGCAAAGGCTTGTTTACTGGCTCACATTCATAGCATTCAATATATACTTCAGCTCACTTTGTCATGCCAAAGAACTGGCTAGCTGGGTGTGCTAGATGGGTGGTATCCTCTCAGAAGAGCTGTACTTAGGAAAAGATTTTTCCTTGACTTCAAAAGTGAGTATACCAATGCCATGCATTAAAGGGAGGACCATTCCCATGGAGCTATCAGGAAAGTCTAAAGGAAGAAGCTGATAGTGAATAAGTTCTAACAAATTCCTCAGCATGTCCATCCTGGGGTTATATAAAAGAAGCAAAGTCATAAATCAGGACAGGAGCCAGATCTTAGATAACTCTAAGTTGCTCAGTCATGGTACCTTCCCTGGGAAAGTGTTTAAATAATAACTGCAGGGTGGGTTGGTCAAATGTCTGTAATCTAATGGTCTACTATATAACCAACAAGATAGTGTTGCACAATAAGCTCTTTCTGGACATACTTGATACATTTATCAGCAGAAATTAACTAGGGAAGCTCAACAGATGAGGTATACATAAATTTAAGTAAAATAATTGATATAATATAAAATGTGAGATTGGATGGGGATGAAATCTAAACTGGCATGTTCTTAAAAAACTGGTAGCTAGGACCTCATGAGTAAGATCTGTGGAGAAGCCAATAACTGGGGGTGGGTGGCACAGGAGTTATATAGGTAGAATTGGGTCGGGTCTGGTCTGACATCCACTTTACCTAAAGATTAAATAACATAAACAGTTCATTTGCTTATGAGAGGTTTCAGATGGATATAAAGTAAATTAAATTAGCAAAAAAACAGATCACCTTGCTTTGTTCATTCTAAGATCTAGAAAGCCTGTTCCCTTCCCCAAGATTAAGCAAATAACAAGGCCATCCCTAGTGCAAGAGTACAGTGAAAATTTTCTGTATCGGTTCATCATTTTGTGAAAAACATTCAGTTACCTAAAAAGGCACTTTATCTTCTCTTATAGTTATATGTAGCTGTTAATATTTTCTGTATCAATCTCTCCCTGTAGATGGATTTTATTAACATATTACTGGGTCTGTTTTTTGCCAGATAGAGAAATTGAGAGCTCCTGTCCTGTATAATTCTTTTATTTACTAATGGAGAGTGCCGCTGCATTACTTTGTACAAATCAATATACAAGTCTCAGGATTATTACTCCACATCCATCAACCCCCACTTCACATCGAAATAAAAGTGCTGAATGTAATGTTAAAGAACATATTGCTTGTCTTGCACTTATTCATGCTGCCATTATGTCTCCGATTCATTTATGCTGTTTAGTAAATGCTTTGCACTGCTGTTCATTCTACTAGGTTTACGCATTTTAAGGATTCCTAGTTATAATGTACGTGTTTATCTACAGATACTGCTCTATCTTTAAGTAGCTGTCTGTATGTCCTTGAAGATGTTGTGTGCCGTATTAATAAGGATGTGCATGACCAATGGAACATTTCATGGTAGTACTATTTGGAGCTTTTCTCCTGTACTCCCCCTCTGGGTACAAATGCATATTCCGTCTAGTAGACCTAACCTAGATATCAAAATAAATAAATACAGTTTAAAGCTCAAAGAAAGTAATATTTTCAGCTCATATTGTAAAGGTGCAATGAATTTTATTAAGGAGACTCTGTGTAGGAAACACTCTTTAATATACCGGGAAAACTTTCCTGCAGAAATGTCACATAATACAGTTTAGTCTCAGTTTATCATGGTGGGTACCATATGAAATGGAGTATTTAAGAAACCAAATATATATGCATGCATATATGTATGTGTATAATATATCTATATCTATCTGTATAAATATCTATGTATAGCTGGGTGTTTTTATCTATGTATAGGTATTTATAGATATAGATATACCTATATCCATATCGCTCTCTCTCTATATATATATATATATATGTATATATATATATATATATATATATATATATATATATATATATATATACACACACACACACATGTGTGTGTGTGTGTGTGTGTGTGTGTGTGTGTGTAGGATTACTTAATTAAACACACAGCAATCACAAGGACATACAAACATAGATAAATCTTTTTAGACTCCATCTTAAAATAGCCAAAAAAGCCCTTTTACTGCATCCCCTCACATACCCTGGTAACTTTAGGTCCATAGGTAGGTACTAGGCTATCTGTCCGAAGGCATTTATAAGCCTAGCCAGAATGTGTTGACTTTCACCACCCCCTTAGATTAGTTCCCTGTGCCTCTGTCCAGCAGAGCCACTGAAGTGATTCCCGGGGTAAACTTTCTGTTTCCCATCCCCTCGTCAAGATTTCTTTTGAAGAGTGTTAGCGAGGAGCTCTGCCTAATGTAGATTGTGATCTTATTCCAAAGCATGGGAAGTCATTGGGACAGGAATCTATCCCTCCAGCACGTCCTATTTATTGTTGTGGTGAGGTTTAGATCCCTATAGCATGTGGCTTGCAGGGATAAGGTTTTCTTTAGGTGGAGCATGTCCATCAATTCTGTGTTGGACATGGCCTTGTATGTCAGGCAGAGATCATCTCTGAGTCGGCGGTATGCAACCAAGTACAGCTGTAATTTCTTCAGTCGAGCTGCATAGGGCATCTGTTAAAATATATAGTCTGATGTCACACAACCACTGGGAAAGGACAAATTCCCAGACCCCACTGTACCAAACTTTCACACACAAAGCAGCAGGCAGCCAGCAAAGCAAAGAAAAAATGTTTTCCCTTTTAAGCATTTGCACTTGCATACTGCACCCATATATTCTGCTTTTACCCCATTCACTTGCACATTATTGTAGTTTGAAGGAACAAGACTCCTTTCTGACTTACAAACAAAGGAACATCTTAATGTGTGCATCTTTCTACTACCTCATTCATCATAAAAAAGGGCCTGTCCTTGCCACATTGCACCTTAAGTTCTAACCTATGTATATCATGGCTTGTACAAGTATATTGTTAATAATCAGACCTTTTCTGCTTCTCAAGATTGCATCCTCCTTACCCCTGTATAGTCAGACCCCCAGTTATTTATTTGGACTCTGGGGAAAGTTAAATAGATGTATCCAGTTTTTCTGGGTGGCATTTTACCTGAGCCCTTACCTGTGTAGGTGCTAAACAGTAGCAATGTCTTTCAGCAGTGTTTGCTATTCATCTTCTATGCAGTGGACTATTGCATTGCTTTATGTTTTTGTAAGACAGAGAGAGAAATATTGTAAGCCCAGCTGCTGTGCATGAATTGTAGCACATAAGAATCAGCTGTGATTTAGGGATATTATTTCGCTATAGCCATTACATATTAGTAAACACATCCCATTTATAAGAAAGTTTAATTTATAATGGATATTTTTTGCTATATTTCCTCATGATACTTATTTACTGCCTTTCCTTACTGTACTTATGTCACGAGATATTACAGCACTACAGGAGAAAATTCGATGTTGTGTACTCCACTATGGGTAATGTTTCTTATGCGATTTTTGCTGCAGACTTATAAATTATACTGAAAGGTCCAAGGGACCAGTCACCTCCAAGATGCAGTCATGCAATTAGCCTTAAAAATGGCGTGTCGCACAGAGCACATTAAGAATTAATTTGCTCATTTTCATGTGTGTCTTTGATCTGCACAGTATGCAGATATTATTTCCCTTCCTGTCTCACTAGAGAGTGCCAAGTTTCTTTGAAGATTTGGTCTCAAAGAGTATTTGCTTGTAATGTAAGGAAGTGCATCGTAATCAAAGCCCCAGGACTTGGTGGCATTTCGGAACAACCTGCAGCAGTAGCAGTAGGTGTAATTATAGAGTAGTAATAACATGGTAATATTATGTGCAGGTTCCTGGGACTATGCAAAGAAAATATATGCAGTAAAGAGCTACCAACACTGATGACAATATTCAGAATACTACAGTACAATGCAGCTTATTTCTCTATAAGGCTTCCTTTGTGGTGGTTATTTTTATTTTGTTTTGCTAAAAGAAGAAATGAGGGAAGTAAGTTTCAGCCATTTCAGCTTAAATCCACATGGGTGGTTGTACTAACATACATAAGTTAAAAATGAACCACATTAAATATTCAGGTGTCATTTTAGTGTGAGAAACTCCACTTAACAGCAAGGAAATGAATATCTAAACATTAAATGCTTGATGACCCAGTTACGCCTGTCTTATTGCTTTAAAAGTCCACATGTATTTTTGGTGCTATGCTGCACTCCTTTCATGCCCTTAACAAAATGTAATTCTTCAGCTAACATGTACTTCTCTAACTCCAAGCAGAGATCAAAAAAATCTCATCATATTCTATTCTGTCAAACAACCTGAAAGTTCATCAATGTTTTTTGTAAAGTAATACTGCTGATATCCTTTAGAAACTTTCCTGCAGAAATGTCATACAGTTTAGTCTCAAGTTCTTTTTTTCACAAGCAATTTGTACAACTGTAGGAAAAAAACATATTCTGATGTCTGTGATGTTGCATTTAAGAAAATGTGTGAAATTTGTTCCAGAGGTTTACAAGAGTTGTACTTAATCACACAGATAAATTAGAATTGCATTTGGGTTTGTTTTTAAATGCATTTTAAAAACAAGATGGCTCTGGGTTGTAGATATCACTTCACATCTCTGTAGAAGAGCAACACTACATTATGAAGATGGTTTGCAGATGAGTAGACAGGTTAGGTAAAGCATTACTGTGAAGCAATACCACTTGATGTAGTTCAGCCAACATCTGTGTGCACTATATGACTGATCTCCTGTGTTAGGAAACTGAAATCTTGTGAAGATGCTGGAGGAGAAAAAATGATGATACATTCATGAAGGTTTCGATGTGTATATATTTCTATATAGCAGCCCCCTTGTTTCTTCTTCATGATGGATCAGTCCTGCAAATCATCTGTCTGCCACTGTTTCCCACTTGCCCCTTGTTTGATCCTCTCACATACATGGAGATACTGGTTTTCATCATGTAACAAAATGCAGTAACTTTTTGGGCCTACCCACCTGTATAACTTCAAAAGTATGGCCATACAAGGTCATCCAGTTCTTTGGCACCCATGCTGCTATGTCTCTGAACTGCAAGATGGATATGCCTACCTTATGTTCTGTGCCACTTTGAAATACTGTACCCCCAGGCTTCCCTATGGGTATGTAAGGAAACAATAAATGCTGTACCTTACACCCAGATGAGGTAAGCATAGAGGAGTTGCCCAATGCTCCATAGCCTCTACACAGTACACACTACTTTAACATGGGAGCGGGTGGATGCCCTCTTAGTCTGCAAAATGATTTAACTGGAGATGTGTTGACATCATGGAAGAGTCTTATATGGTATTATAAACATCATTAATAAAAGAATGACTGGGATAGAGTGAAATAAGTCGTCATTGTTATGGTTACACAAACAGTATGGCAGGATTATAGGGGAGTAAGCTAAAAAACATAAAAGCTTACAAGAATAATGCGTTGAAAATATGTCTAGATGTGCAAATTTTTGTGCTCTCTCCTTTTTTAGTGTCTTTATTTCTGTAATTAAAAAAAAAACAGGTATAAAAGATTGTAGTGCTGTATTGGTTGAAAGATGACAAAATATTTTTTTCTCACTGGTTTTGGCAGCTTGCTTGTAGTTCATATCTGCTTGTTGGTATCATTTTAATTCTCATAACAATAGATCCTGAAACAGAAATGCAAAGCAAGTTAATGTGTGTAGCAAGAACAAAAACTGATCCAGTTTTCCAGCATATCTCACAGAAATGCAAAGTGAAATTAGTAAATTGCAGCAGGAACTGAAATACGATCCGAACTTGGTCATACGAGGCACTTTTTAACAAAGCTGGTCTAGTGGTCCCTCATGGGCCTTTTGACATACTATCTCTGAACTGTCAAGATTTTCCCAGAATATCCATATTTTTACCTAATATTTCTCATAAAATTTGTGCTTTTCTGGCACATCATTAAGGACCAAAGTCACAAAATAATTATGTAGACTTGAATTTCAAATACATCTCCCAGAAAAATGCATGCTAATACAAAACTTGTAATTCTTGCAACATTCTAAATTTATTAAGAGCAGTATTTAAAGTCAGTCCCTGGTATGGGACCTTTACCCACCCCCCCTATCATTTTTGGCTTTGCCCAGATTTCTTGCACTTTGAGGTTGATAGGTAGTGGTCTTAGTAGTTTTAGAGATAAGAGAGTAGTTTAGGCGATGAAATGTAAAACTGTTATTATGTGACTTGCAAATAATACACTTACTAATTATGTATGATGCTGAACTGTGCTGTCATTCAGTAGCACAGCTCAGATCCCACAAGCCCTACAGGATACTGGCTTACATATTAAACACTGGGCTGCAATAGTGGCATCAGCCCTTGTAAAACTAAGGTGTGTCCATCAGATGCTAGTACATATGAAACATGAATTGATCTCACTTGCAGCAGCAGGAGCAAATTCTGAAAATATGTTGTCTTTGATATCATGTTTGCTGGCTGAGCTACAGAGTGCAACCCTAGTATGTACAAAGTAGGCATACATAAATATACAGTGGTAATAGCATTAGTGTTACATGACTATAGCCAGCTAGTCCTGATCTTTTAGAGTACATGAAGCCACTGCTGGACATCTTTCTTTGTGAATGGATCTCATTGGGTTTACTTTCATTTCTTGCATGCTGTTAAAGAAACATCCCATTTAACCTGCACTGGAGATGTAGAGGGATAAAGCCCTGACTACTGCCCAGGCAACCCAACTTGACTAGAAGCTTAGGTGTGCGATGCTACAGGTAGCGAGGACTGGGTGTGCCCATTCTGAGGGATGGTGGTTCCCACTCATTTTAGGCTGCTGCTCTGATGACAGAGTTTTGGCTGGATAGTGGGAGCCTGTCATAATGCAGGGCAGTGGTGTTTGGAAGATGTGGGTATAGATGCCCAAGCCAGTGATGGCAGCTAATATCAACATGTGAGAGGGAGTATGTGTTTGTATGAAGACAAGGAGGAATAGATGCAGTGACTCATATGCTCATATGTCAACCCCATGGGTGGAGTTAGGCTATAAAAGAGAACATACTGTCATTGCCAGGATGCCAAAAACAGCAAAAAGTATCCTCTTGGATGCCTGTATAATGGTCAATTTAATGTCTGATTAATGAAGATGGATCTTGGTCATCAGACAAGGTGGAGATTTATATTAAAAAAATCTAAACAATTAAGAAGTCTTACATTTACACTGCGCAGTCAAAAAATAATTATTTTTCAAAGGAGGCAAGACACCCCTCCCACCACTTCTTGTGAGGATAAGCCCTCACATCCTCAATCTTACATATTTATGAGTCTATAATGAATGACACAGGCAGTGTGCCCACAGAATGGGCTCACCCAATGCTCCGTACCACATATTATAACCTGTACAGTGAATAGTCTGCAGATACATTGTTCAGTAATCTTGTCTGTAATCAGAAGTCCCATGTTCTGTAGCCCTCCTCCTTAGACATCCTGCTAAAAAGCTTTTACTATCTGCTTCCTAACAGGTACTGACATGCACTTCTCACTGGTGTTTTAGACTAGTGTTACTCCTTGACTATTTGCTTTTCATATTTTCTATACATTCATTTATAGTTGCATCACCCCCTATTGTATTCTACTGTCTATCCTCAGTGTCATTGCATGCCTTTATAGAACTCTATGTTAAACCACTTACAGCTTGGAATCACATTTCTCCTGAGCTGCAACCTGCATTATTGGACTTAAAAGCAATTTGTTTCTGCTTTTTAGTGCTTTCTTTTGGTGGGGTAGCTTAGCCTAGTCAAACTGATTTGCTTAATCAAACTTTGCTTGATTCTGGAGTAATTCATATGTATTTCCTTTCTACTGCTTTACTCACTGTCTGTTGTGCTTAGTCCTTTCTCCCCTCACTCTCTCATCACTCATATCTTCTTTCCTTATCTCTTTCCACCAGGGTACAAGAAAGTAGAGTACATGAAATAGTACTGTACTTTGTCTGAAAAAGGCAATTAATTCAAGATTTCACTCAGAGAAGTGCACATTCTCAAATTTCACTACAGCTCAAACACCATACTAGGCTTCTTTGACTAGGGTCTAAATGAGTTTTCATCACATAATAATTAGCCTAACCTGATCTAGTCCTTTACTCCAAAAAGCATATGGATTGTTTCTGGACACTTACCTTTCAGTTGTTGACTGACCCATTTCACTTGGTTTTGCTGCACTCAGCTTTGCTCTGCCTCCCTACCCTATCCCACCCCCAAATTCCCCCCACCCCTTACTTTGCATTTGTTCTTTCCAAATTTATCAATCGTCAAATATACAGCCTACCCTCTACACTTCTGAATCAGTCACAACCATCCTACTCTTGCTACCATAAGAAGCCACACCATACTGAATTTATATAGTCTTCCAAAGTCTACCTTTCTATCACTTACTCCCACTGTAACATTGAACTTGTTGTACTGCTGACTCCATAAACTCATATCAAATCTCATTATACCCAACTACCTGACAAACAAAAAGCTAGCAACCCACAGTTGTAACACTACTGCCCCTTCCAACTAGTTGATCTAACAATCATGCCAGAAATTATTTTCTTTAACAACTCAAGTTCTTCTCTGGTTCTCTCTCTACCTGCACATTACTCATACTCTAACATCCCCATGTCCCTATCACACCTCTCCGTGGGGATATATTTCTTATAATAACTCTCACCCATATCACCCTAGTGTATTTCTGGCATTCACACCATACTTTTCACCATTATATTTTCATATACAACTATACTTTAATTTTCCTACTATCATCACTTTGTGTACTTTCTGATTTTGCCACTTCATTACTGCGGTGGTGGTGCTGCGGTAGCGTTGTCGCCTCATAGCAAGACGTTGTCCCGTTCGATTCTCAGCTAGAGTGTCTTCTGTGTGGAGGCATACGTGAATGGGGCATGTCTTCGTTGAAGGTTGTGCATCAGGGCTGGTAACCCGGTACGTAAAAATCCACTACCAATCATTAGCGGACCGGAGTTACGCTGTGGCGACCCCTAACCGGGAAAAGCCGAAAGACCCAAACAAACTACTCAAGCCTCATTACCTTCCTTCATACACTAACAAGCAACATTACTCTCCCCACCGTCTATCTCATTATTATTCTTGAACTGTTTCGTGCTCAGCCTTCCCACTTTTTACAGCCAGATGTCTACCACTAAAAAGTGAGAGAGACCGAATATATGCAAAATAACTAAACAACTCACAGCTTCATTTAATCTTCTGTTAGTATTCTAAACTCACATAATACACTAAAACAGTGTGGGGATGTCCACTTAAACCCAGGTCCAAAATTTTTATGACTACTTCCCCTTCAGTACACATTTCCACATGCAGCCAAAACGACACATTAATAATGATTCCTTACAACTATTTAACTGAAATATCTAGATTCTCTGTAAGAAAATAGCTGAATTAAATGCCTTGATCTTATTCCACTCAACCAGATGTTCCCGTTCTCACAGAAACATGGTTCAAACCAAACATATCGCCCTAAGGTAGGATTTCCTCACTGGACAGTATATTTAGACTAAATCAAGAAAGCAGAATAGTGAGAAGTGCTTAAAAACAATATCCATTTTACCTATATACAAATACAAATAACATTCTTAAATTTAGCAATGCAGAAATAATGATTGCCCAACTTCAATTAAATCCAGACAAAGCTACCAGTATTGTGGCTTTCTCTACCCCCCCCCCCCCCCCACATAATAATCTAACTAAACTTGAAGACATTCTATTCTGGTAATCAGAAAACATTAAACTGGAAACTCTCTTACTTGGTGATTGTAACTTAAATTGGGCTACATTACATACCTCTTATCTCTCAGAATGTTTGGGGTTCTCTAAAAGTAGTAGAGAATCATCAGACCAGAAGATTCTATAGGAATGAGAAGTGCACTGATTGGTTCTTTGACAGAGAAACCGATGCATGGAACAGACTACCAAATTACATTAAAGCAAGTACTAGTTTAGATATTTTTAAGTACAGCCTGGACACTTATTATGGTAACAATTGTTTTGTTTATTGGCAAGCTAGAAGGACAATAATGCCCATGCTTGAAATATGTGTATGTATGTGTGTATGTATGTAGCTATTCCCTCAGTCTTAATTTCTCCCATGTCACCATTACACCCACTAGGCATTGCAAGGCCAATACCTCTACATAAGTCTCAAACTGGATACTGTATTGGAAATGTGTTTTAAAATCCCATCACTACTTAAAAATTAATTTTGTAATACATTTGAGAGGTCAAGGCTGCATGTTGAACAACACAGAATAAGGGGGGTACAGCTAATTTACTACAGATTGTATTTTGTGCTCAGTTTTGCTTACAGTTTTGCAACCACAGAGTAATGTTTTTTTACAACAAATTAAGTCATATTATTTTTCCTCTTGTTCTGTACTTCAGATGACCCACGGTTGTGGTGCTGCGGTACCGTTG